>NC_092372.1:112600511-112900511 GCF_030028105.1 Mobula birostris
ACCCACATGATTCTGAGTTGTTAGAAACCTCCATCAGTGCTGTACACAGCAAGATAAAAAAGAGGATTTCTCAGTGCGTTGAATGCTTTGATATTAAAAGCAGTATACATTTCAATATTTACTCCAAACTACTGACTGCAAACTTTATGGAAACATCCAAACATAACTTCCCACATGATACTGACTTCATTGAAACCTTCTCCATGAGTCTGCTCAACAAGACAAAAAAGTTGTTATCTCAGAGCATACAATGCATTTACATTGAAAGTGTATTCATTTCCATTTTATTCACAAGTGCTGACTGCAAACCTTATGGAAACATATCCAGATAACTTCCTTCATGATTCTAAGTTGTATGAAACCTGCATCATTGCTCTGCACATCAAGATAAAAAAGTTGATTTCTCAGTGCGTTGAATGCTTTGACATTAAAAGCAGTATACATTTCAACTTTACTCCAATCTAGTGACTGCAAACTTTATGGAAACATCCTAACTTAACTTCCCACATGATTCTGAGTTCATTCAAACCTTTTCCATGATTCTCCTCAACAAGATAAAAAAGTTGTTATCTCAGAGCATAGAATGCATTTACATTGAAAGTGTAATCATTTCCATTTTACTCACAAGTACTGACTGCAAACCTGATGGAAACATATCCACATAACTTCCCACATGATTCTGAGTTGTTTGAAACCTGCATCATTGCTGTACACAGCAAGATAAAAAAGAGGATTTCTCAGTGCGTTGAATGGTTTGACATTAAAAGCAGTATACATTTCAATTTTACTCCAAACTACTGACTGCAAAGTTTATGGAAACATCCTCACTTACCTTCCCACATGATACTGAGTTCATTGAAACCATTTCCTGGACTCTGCTCAACAAGACAAAAAAGTTGTTATCTCAGAGCATACAATGCATTTACATTGGAAGTGTATTCATCTCCATTTTACTCACAAGTGCTGACTGCAAACCTTATGGAAACATATCCACAGAACTTCTTTCATGATTCCAAGTTGTATGAAACCTGCATCATTGCTCTGCACATCAAGATAACAAAGTTGATTTCTCAGTGCGTTGAATGCTTTGACATTAAAAGCAGTATACATTTCAACTTTACTCCAATACTGACTGCAAACTTTATGGAAACATCCTAACATAACTTCCCACATGATACTGAGTTCATTGAAACCTTTTCCATGAGTCTGCTCAACAAGATAAAAAAGGTGTTATCTCAGTGCATAGAAAGCATTTACATTGAAAGTGTATTCATTTCCATTTTACTCACAAGTACTGACTGCAAACCTTATGGAAACATATCCAGATAACTTCCCACATGATTCTGAGTTGTTTGAAACCTGCATCATTGCTGTGCACATCAAGATAAAAAAGTGGCTTTCTCAGCACGTTGAATGCTTTCACATTAAAAGCAGTATACATTTCAATTTTACTCCTACCTACTGACTTCAAACTTTATGGAAACATGATAACTTAACTTCCCACATGATACTGAGTTCATTGAAACCATTTCCTTGACTCTGCTCAACAAGACAAAATAGTTGCTATCTCAGAGCATACAGTGCATTTACATTGAAAGTGTATTCATTTCCATTTTACTCACAAGTACTGACTGCAAAACTTATGGAAACATATCCACATAACTTCCCACATGATTCTGAGTTGTTTGAAACCTGCATCATTGCTGTACACAGCAAGATAAAAAAGAGGATTTCTCAGGGCGTTGAATGCCTCTACATTAAAAGCAGTATACATTTCAATTTTTCTCCAACCTACTGATTTCAAACTTTATGGAAACATTCTCACTTAACTTCCCACATGATACTGAGTTCACTCAAACCTTTTCCATGATTCTGCTCAACAAGATAAAAATGTTGTTCTCAGTGCATGCAATGTATGTACATTGAAAGTGTATTCATTTCCATTTTCCTCAGAAGTCCTAACTGCAAACCTTATGGAAAGATATCCCCAGAACTTCCTTCATGATTCTAAGTTGTATGAAACCTGCATTATTGCTCTGCACATCAAGATAAAAAAGTTGGTTTCTCAGAGCATACAATGCTTTTACATTGAAAGTGTATTCATTTCCATTTTACTCACAAGTACTGACTGCAAACCTTATGGAAACATATCCACATAACTTCCCACATGATTCTGAGTTGTTTGAAACCTGCATCATTGCTGTGCACATCAAGATAAAAAAAGTGGCTTTCACAGCACGTTGAATGCTTTGACATTAAAAGCAGTATACATTTCAATTTTACTCCAAACTACTGACTGCAAACTTTATGGAAACATCCAAACATAACTCCCCACATGATACTGACCTCATTGAAATCTTCTCCATGAGTCTGCTCAACAAGACAAAAAAGTTGTTATCTCAGAGCATACAATGCATTTGCATTGAAAGTGTATTCCTTTCCATTTTACTCACAAGTACTGACTGCAAACCTTATGGAAACATATCCACATAACTTCCCACATGATTCTGAGTTGTTTGAAACCTGCATCATTGCTGTGCCCATCAAGATAAAAAAGTGGCTATCTCAGCACGTTGAATGCTTTCACATTAAAAGCAGTATACATTTCAATTTTACTCCTACCTACTGACTTCAAACTTTATGGAAACATGATAACTTAACTTCCCACATGATACTGAGTTCATTGAAACCATTTCCTTGACTCTGTTCAACAAGACAAAATAGTTGTTATCTCAGAGCATACAATGCATTGACATTGAAAGTGTATTCATTTCCATTTTACTCACAAGTACTGACTGCAAAACTTATGGAAACATATCCACATAACTACCTACATGATTCTGAGTTGTTAGAAACCTGCATCAGTGCTGTACACAGCAAGATAAAAAAGAGGATTTCTCAGTGCGTTGAATGGTTTGACATTAAAAGCAGTATACATTTCAATTTTACTCCAAACGACTGACTGCAAACTTTATGGAAACATCCAAACATAACTTCCCACATGATACTGACTTCATTGAAACCTTCTCCATGAGTCTGCTCAACAAGACAAAAAAGTTGTTATCTCAGAGCATAGAATGCATTTGCATTGAAAGAGTATTCATTTCCATTTTACTCACAAGTACTGACTGCAAACCTTATGGAAACATATCCACATAACTTCCTTCATGATTCTAAGTTGTATGAAACCTGCATCATTGCTCTGCACATCAAGATAACAAAGTTGATTTCTCAGTGCGTTGAATGCTTTGACATTAAAAGCAGTATACATTTCAACTTTACTCCAATACTGACTGCAAACTTTATGGAAACATCCTAAAATAACTTCCAACATGATACTGACTTCATTGAAACCTTTTCCATGAGTCTCCTCAACAAGATAAAAAAGTTGTTATCTCAGTGCATAGAAAGCATTTACATTGAAAGTGTATTCATTTCCATTTTACTCACAAGTACTGATTGCAAACCTTATGGAAACATATCCACATAACTTCCCAGATGATTCTGAGTTGTTTGAAACCTGCATCATTGCTGTGCACATCAAGATAAAAAAGTGGCTTTCTCAGCACGTTGAATGCTTTCACATTAAAACCAGTATACATTTCAATTTTACACCTACCTACTGACTTCAAACTTTATGGAAACATGATAACTTAACTTCCCACATGATACTGAGTTCATTGAAACCATTTCCTTGACTCTGCTCAACAAGACAAAATAGTTGTTATCTCAGAGCATACAATGCATTTACATTGAAAGTGTATTCATTTCCATTTTACTCACAAGTACTGACTGCAAAACTTATGGAAACATATCCACATAACTTCCCACATGATTCCCAGTTGTTTGAAACCTGCATCATTGCTGTACACCGCAAGATAAAAAAGAGGACTTCTCAGAGCGTTGAATGCTTTCACATTAAAAGCAGTATACATTTCAATTTTACTCCAACCTACTGACTTCAAACTTTATGGAAACATCCTCACTTAACTTCCCACATGATACTGAGTTCATTCAAACCATTTCCTGGACTCTGCTCAACAAGACAATAAAGTTGTTATCTCAGTGCATACAATGTATTTACATTGAAAGTGTAATCATTTCCATTTTACTCAGAAGTACTTACTGCAAACCTTATGGAAACATATCCACAGAACTTCCTTTATGATTCTAAGTTGTATGAAACCTGCATTATTGCTCTGCACATCAAGATAAAAAAGTTGTTTTCTCAGAGAGTTGAATGCTTTGACATTTAAAGCAGTATACATTTCAACTTTACTCCAATCTACTGACTGCAAACTTTATGGAAACAACCTAACTTCACTTCCCACATGATACTGAGTTCATTGAAACCATTTCCATAGCTCTTCTCAACAAGACAAAAAAGTTGTTATCTCAGAGCATACAATGCATTTACATTGAAAGTGTATTCATTTCCATTTTACTCACAAGTACTGACTGCAAACCTTATGGAAACATATCCACATAACTTACCACATGATTCTGAGTTGTTTGAAACCTGCATCATTGCTGTGCACATCAAGATAAAAAAGTGGCTTTCTCAGCACGTTGAATGCTTTCACATTAAAACCAGTGTACATTTCCATTTTACTCCTACCTACTGACTTCAAACTTTATGGAAACATGATAACTTAACTTCCCACATGATACTGAGTTCATTGAAACCATTTCCTGGACTGTGCTCAACAAGACAAAAAAGTTGTTATCTCAGAGCATACAATGCATTTACATTGAAAGTGTATTCATTTCCATTTTTCTCACAAGTACTGACTGCAAAACTTATGGAAACCTATCCACATAACTACCCACATGATTCTGAGTTGTTAGAAACCTCAATCAGTGCTGTACACAGCAAGATAAAAAAGAGGATTTCTCAGTGCGTTGAATGCTTTGATATTAAAAGCAGTATACATTTCAATATTACTCCAAACTACTGACTGCAAACTTTATGGAAACATCCAAACATAACTTCCCACATGATACTGACTTCATTGAAACCTTCTCCATGAGTCTGCTCAACAAGACAAAAAAGTTGTTATTTCAGAGCATACAATGCATTTATATTGAAAGTGTATTCATTTCCATTTTACTCACAAGTGCTGACTGCAAACCTTATGGAAACATATCCACATAACTTCCTTCATGATTCTGAGTTGTTAGAAACCTGCATCATTGCTGTACACAGCAAGATAAAAAAGAGGGCTTCTCAGTGCGTTGAATGCTTTGACAATAAAAGCAGTACACATTTCAACTTTACTCCAATCTACTGACCGCAAACTTTATGGAAACATCCTAACTTAACTTCCCACATGATTCTGAGTTCATTCAAACCTTTTCCATGATTCTGCTCAACAAGATAAAAAAGTTATTATCTCAGTGCATAGAATACATTTACATTGAAAGTGTAATCATTTCCACTTTACTCACAAGTACTGACTACAAACCTGATGGAAACATATCCACATAACTTCCCACATGATTCTGAGTTGTTTGAAACCTGCATCATTGCCGTACACAGCAAGATAAAAAGAGGATTTCTCAGTGCGTTGAATGCTTTGACATTAAAAGCAGTACACATTTCAACTTTACTCCAATCTACTGACTGCAAACTTCATGGATACATCCTAACATAACTTCCCACATGATACTGACTTCATTGAAAACTTTTCCATGAGTCTGCTCAAGAAGAAAAAAAAGGTGTTATCTCTGTGCATAGAAAGCATTTGCATTGAAAGTGTATTCATTTCCATTTTACTCACAAGTACTGACTGCAAAACTTATGGAAACATATCCACATAACTTCCCACAAGATTCTGAGTTGTTAGAAACCTGCATCATTGCTGTACACAGCAAGATAAAAAAGAGGACTTCTCGGTGCGTTGAATGTTTTGATATGAAAAGCAGTATACATTTCAATTTTACTCCAACCTACTGACTTCAAACTTTATGGAAACATCCTCACTTAACTTCCCACATGATACTGAGTTCATTGAAACCATTTCCTGGACTCTGCTCAACAAGACAAAAAAGTTGTTATCTCAGAGCATACAATGCATTTACATTGAAAGTGTATTCATTTCCATTTTACTCACAAGTACTGACTGCAAAACTTATGGAAACTTATCCACATAACTACCCACATGATTCTGAGTTGTTAGAAACCTGCATCAGTGCTGTACACAGCAAGATAAAAAAGAGGATTTCTCAGTGCGTTGAATGCTTTGACATTAAAAGCAGTGTACATTTCAATTTTACTCCAACCTACTGACTTCAAACTTTATGGAAACATCCTCACTTAACTTCCCACATGATACTGAGTAAAATGAAACCATTTCCTGGACCCTGTTCAACAAGACAAAAAAGTTGTTATCTCAGAGCATACAATGCATTTACATTGAAAGTGTATTCATTTCCATTTTATTCACAAGTGCTGACTGCAAACCTTATGGAAACATATCCAGATAACTTCCTTCATGATTCTAAGTTGTATGAAACCTGCATCATTGCTCTGCACATCAAGATAAAAAAGTTGATTTCTCAGTGCGTTGAATGCTTTGACATTAAAAGCAGTATACATTTCAACTTTACTCCAATCTAGTGACTGCAAACTTTATGGAAACATCCTAACTTAACTTCCCACATGATTCTGAGTTCATTCAAACCTTTTCCATGATTCTCCTCAACAAGATAAAAAAGTTGTTATCTCAGAGCATAGAATGCATTTACATTGAAAGTGTAATCATTTCCATTTTACTCACAAGTACTGACTGCAAACCTGATGGAAACATATCCACATAACTTCCCACATGATTCTGAGTTGTTTGAATCCTGCATCATTGCTGTACACAGCAAGATAAAAAAGAGGATTTCTCAGTGCGTTGAATGGTTTGACATTAAAAGCAGTATACATTTCAATTTTACTCCAAACTACTGACTGCAAACTTTATGGAAACATCCTCACTTAACTTCCCACATGATACTGAGTTCATTGAAACCATTTCCTGGACTCTGCTCAACAAGACAAAAAAGTTGTTATCTCAGAGCATACAATGCATTTACATTGGAAGTGTATTCATCTCCATTTTACTCACAAGTGCTGACTGCAAACCTTATGGAAACATATCCACAGAACTTCTTTCATGATTCCAAGTTGTATGAAACCTGCATCATTGCTCTGCACATCAAGATAACAAAGTTGATTTCTCAGTGCGTTGAATGCTTTGACATTAAAAGCAGTATACATTTCAACTTTACTCCAATACTGACTGCAAACTTTATGGAAACATCCTAACATAACTTCCCACATGATACTGAGTTCATTGAAACCTTTTCCATGAGTCTGCTCAACAAGATAAAAAAGGTGTTCTCTCAGTGCATAGAAAGCATTTACATTGAAAGTGTATTCATTTCCATTTTACTCACAAGTACTGACTGCAAACCTTATGGAAACATATCCACAGAACTTCTTTCATGATTCCAAGTTGTATGAAACCTGCATCATTGCTCTGCACATCAAGATAACAAAGTTGATTTCTCAGTGCGTTGAATGCTTTGACATTAAAAGCAGTATACATTTCAACTTTACTCCAATACTGACTGCAAACTTTATGGAAACATCCTAACATAACTTCCCACATGATACTGAGTTCATTGAAACCTTTTCCATGAGTCTGCTCAACAAGATAAAAAAGGTGTTATCTCAGTGCATAGAAAGCATTTACATTGAAAGTGTATTCATTTCCATTTTACTCACAAGTACTGACTGCAAACCTTATGGAAACATATCCAGATAACTTCCCACATGATTCTGAGTTGTTTGAAACCTGCATCATTGCTGTGCACATCAAGATAAAAAAGTGGCTTTCCCAGCACGTTGAATGCTTTCACATTAAAAGCAGTATACATTTCAATTTTACTCCTACCTACTGACTTCAAACTTTATGGAAACATGATAACTTAACTTCCCACATGATACTGAGTTCATTGAAACCATTTCCTTGACTCTGCTCAACAAGACAAAATAGTTGCTATCTCAGAGCATACAGTGCATTTACATTGAAAGTGTATTCATTTCCATTTTACTCACAAGTACTGACTGCAAAACTTATGGAAACATATCCACATAACTTCCCACATGATTCTGAGTTGTTTGAAACCTGCATCATTGCTGTACACAGCAAGATAAAAAAGAGGATTTCTCAGGGCGTTGAATGCCTCTACATTAAAAGCAGTATACATTTCAATTTTTCTCCAACCTACTGATTTCAAACTTTATGGAAACATTCTCACTTAACTTCCCACATGATACTGAGTTCACTCAAACCTTTTCCATGATTCTGCTCAACAAGATAAAAATGTTGTTCTCAGTGCATGCAATGTATGTACATTGAAAGTGTATTCATTTCCATTTTCCTCAGAAGTCCTAACTGCAAACCTTATGGAAAGATATCCCCAGAACTTCCTTCATGATTCTAAGTTGTATGAAACCTGCATTATTGCTCTGCACATCAAGATAAAAAAGTTGGTTTCTCAGAGCATACAATGCTTTTACATTGAAAGTGTATTCATTTCCATTTTACTCACAAGTACTGACTGCAAACCTTATGGAAACATATCCACATAACTTCCCACATGATTCTGAGTTGTTTGAAACCTGCATCATTGCTGTGCACATCAAGATAAAAAAAGTGGCTTTCACAGCACGTTGAATGCTTTGACATTAAAAGCAGTATACATTTCAATTTTACTCCAAACTACTGACTGCAAACTTTATGGAAACATCCAAACATAACTCCCCACATGATACTGACCTCATTGAAATCTTCTCCATGAGTCTGCTCAACAAGACAAAAAAGTTGTTATCTCAGAGCATACAATGCATTTGCATTGAAAGTGTATTCCTTTCCATTTTACTCACAAGTACTGACTGCAAACCTTATGGAAACATATCCACATAACTTCCCACATGATTCTGAGTTGTTTGAAACCTGCATCATTGCTGTGCCCATCAAGATAAAAAAGTGGCTATCTCAGCACGTTGAATGCTTTCACATTAAAAGCAGTATACATTTCAATTTTACTCCTACCTACTGACTTCAAACTTTATGGAAACATGATAACTTAACTTCCCACATGATACTGAGTTCATTGAAACCATTTCCTTGACTCTGCTCAACAAGACAAAATAGTTGTTATCTCAGAGCATACAATGCATTGACATTGAAAGTGTATTCATTTCCATTTTACTCACAAGTACTGACTGCAAAACTTATGGAAACATATCCACATAACTACCTACATGATTCTGAGTTGTTAGAAACCTGCATCAGTGCTGTACACAGCAAGATAAAAAAGAGGATTTCTCAGTGCGTTGAATGGTTTGACATTAAAAGCAGTATACATTTCAATTTTACTCCAAACGACTGACTGCAAACTTTATGGAAACATCCAAACATAACTTCCCACATGATACTGACTTCATTGAAACCTTCTCCATGAGTCTGCTCAACAAGACAAAAAAGTTGTTATCTCAGAGCATAGAATGCATTTGCATTGAAAGAGTATTCATTTCCATTTTACTCACAAGTACTGACTGCAAACCTTATGGAAACATATCCACATAACTTCCTTCATGATTCTAAGTTGTATGAAACCTGCATCATTGCTCTGCACATCAAGATAACAAAGTTGATTTCTCAGTGCGTTGAATGCTTTGACATTAAAAGCAGTATACATTTCAACTTTACTCCAATACTGACTGCAAACTTTATGGAAACATCCTAAAATAACTTCCCACATGATACTGACTTCATTGAAACCTTTTCCATGAGTCACCTCAACAAGATAAAAAAGTTGTTATTCAGTGCATAGAAAGCATTTACATTGAAAGTGTATTCATTTCCATTTTACTCACAAGTACTGATTGCAAACCTTATGGAAACATATCCACATAACTTCCCAGATGATTCTGAGTTGTTTGAAACCTGCATCATTGCTGTGCACATCAAGATAAAAAAGTGGCTTTCTCAGCACGTTGAATGCTTTCACATTAAAACCAGTATACATTTCAATTTTACACCTACCTACTGACTTCAAACTTTATGGAAACATGATAACTTAACTTCCCACATGATACTGAGTTCATTGAAACCATTTCCTTGACTCTGCTCAACAAGACAAAATAGTTGTTATCTCAGAGCATACAATGCATTTACATTGAAAGTGTATTCATTTCCATTTTACTCACAAGTACTGACTGCAAAACTTATGGAAACATATCCACATAACTTCCCACATGATTCCCAGTTGTTTGAAACCTGCATCATTGCTGTACACCGCAAGATAAAAAAGAGGACTTCTCAGAGCGTTGAATGCTTTCACATTAAAAGCAGTATACATTTCAATTTTACTCCAACCTACTGACTTCAAACTTTATGGAAACATCCTCACTTAACTTCCCACATGATACTGAGTTCATTCAAACCATTTCCTGGACTCTGCTCAACAAGACAATAAAGTTGTTATCTCAGTGCATACAATGTATTTACATTGAAAGTGTAATCATTTCCATTTTACTCAGAAGTACTTACTGCAAACCTTATGGAAACATATCCACAGAACTTCCTTTATGATTCTAAGTTGTATGAAACCTGCATTATTGCTCTGCACATCAAGATAAAAAAGTTGTTTTCTCAGAGAGTTGAATGCTTTGACATTTAAAGCAGTATACATTTCAACTTTACTCCAATCTACTGACTGCAAACTTTATGGAAACAACCTAACTTCACTTCCCACATGATACTGAGTTCATTGAAACCATTTCCATAGCTCTTCTCAACAAGACAAAAAAGTTGTTATCTCAGAGCATACAATGCATTTACATTGAAAGTGTATTCATTTCCATTTTACTCACAAGTACTGACTGCAAACCTTATGGAAACATATCCACATAACTTACCACATGATTCTGAGTTGTTTGAAACCTGCATCATTGCTGTGCACATCAAGATAAAAAAGTGGCTTTCTCAGCACGTTGAATGCTTTCACATTAAAACCAGTGTACATTTCCATTTTACTCCTACCTACTGACTTCAAACTTTATGGAAACATGATAACTTAACTTCCCACATGATACTGAGTTCATTGAAACCATTTCCTGGACTGTGCTCAACAAGACAAAAAAGTTGTTATCTCAGAGCATACAATGCATTTACATTGAAAGTGTATTCATTTCCATTTTTCTCACAAGTACTGACTGCAAAACTTATGGAAACCTATCCACATAACTACCCACATGATTCTGAGTTGTTAGAAACCTCAATCAGTGCTGTACACAGCAAGATAAAAAAGAGGATTTCTCAGTGCGTTGAATGCTTTGATATTAAAAGCAGTATACATTTCAATATTACTCCAAACTACTGACTGCAAACTTTATGGAAACATCCAAACATAACTTCCCACATGATACTGACTTCATTGAAACCTTCTCCATGAGTCTGCTCAACAAGACAAAAAAGTTGTTATTTCAGAGCATACAATGCATTTATATTGAAAGTGTATTCATTTCCATTTTACTCACAAGTGCTGACTGCAAACCTTATGGAAACATATCCACATAACTTCCTTCATGATTCTGAGTTGTTAGAAACCTGCATCATTGCTGTACACAGCAAGATAAAAAAGAGGGCTTCTCAGTGCGTTGAATGCTTTGACAATAAAAGCAGTACACATTTCAACTTTACTCCAATCTACTGACTGCAAACTTTATGGAAACATCCTAACTTAACTTCCCACATGATTCTGAGTTCATTCAAACCTTTTCCATGATTCTGCTCAACAAGATAAAAAAGTTATTATCTCAGTGCATAGAATACATTTACATTGAAAGTGTAATCATTTCCACTTTACTCACAAGTACTGACTACAAACCTGATGGAAACATATCCACATAACTTCCCACATGATTCTGAGTTGTTTGAAACCTGCATCATTGCTGTACACAGCAAGATAAAAAGAGGATTTCTCAGTGCGTTGAATGCTTTGACATTAAAAGCAGTACACATTTCAACTTTACTCCAATCTACTGACTACAAACTTCATGGATACATCCTAACATAACTTCCCACATGATACTGACTTCATTGAAAACTTTTCCATGAGTCTGCTCAAGAAGAAAAAAAAGGTGTTATCTCTGTGCATAGAAAGCATTTACATTGAAAGTGTATTCATTTCCATTTTACTCACAAGTACTGACTGCAAAACTTATGGAAACATATCCACATAACTTCCCACAAGATTCTGAGTTGTTAGAAACCTGCATCATTGCTGTACACAGCAAGATAAAAAAGAGGACTTCTCGGTGCGTTGAATGTTTTGATATGAAAAGCAGTATACATTTCAATTTTACTCCAACCTACTGACTTCAAACTTTATGGAAACATCCTCACTTAACTTCCCACATGATACTGAGTTCATTGAAACCATTTCCTGGACTCTGCTCAACAAGACAAAAAAGTTGTTATCTCAGAGCATACAATGCATTTACATTGAAAGTGTATTCATTTCCATTTTACTCACAAGTACTGACTGCAAAACTTATGGAAACTTATCCACATAACTACCCACATGATTCTGAGTTGTTAGAAACCTGCATCAGTGCTGTACACAGCAAGATAAAAAAGAGGATTTCTCAGTGCGTTGAATGCTTTGACATTAAAAGCAGTGTACATTTCAATTTTACTCCAACCTACTGACTTCAAACTTTATGGAAACATCCTCACTTAACTTCCCACATGATACTGAGTAAAATGAAACCATTTCCTGGACCCTGTTCAACAAGACAAAAAAGTTGTTATCTCAGAGCATACAATGCATTTACATTGAAAGTGTATTCATTTCCATTTTATTCACAAGTGCTGACTGCAAACCTTATGGAAACATATCCAGATAACTTCCTTCATGATTCTAAGTTGTATGAAACCTGCATCATTGCTCTGCACATCAAGATAAAAAAGTTGATTTCTCAGTGCGTTGAATGCTTTGACATTAAAAGCAGTATACATTTCAACTTTACTCCAATCTAGTGACTGCAAACTTTATGGAAACATCCTAACTTAACTTCCCACATGATTCTGAGTTCATTCAAACCTTTTCCATGATTCTCCTCAACAAGATAAAAAAGTTGTTATCTCAGAGCATAGAATGCATTTACATTGAAAGTGTAATCATTTCCATTTTACTCACAAGTACTGACTGCAAACCTGATGGAAACATATCCACATAACTTCCCACATGATTCTGAGTTGTTTGAATCCTGCATCATTGCTGTACACAGCAAGATAAAAAAGAGGATTTCTCAGTGCGTTGAATGGTTTGACATTAAAAGCAGTATACATTTCAATTTTACTCCAAACTACTGACTGCAAACTTTATGGAAACATCCTCACTTAACTTCCCACATGATACTGAGTTCATTGAAACCATTTCCTGGACTCTGCTCAACAAGACAAAAAAGTTGTTATCTCAGAGCATACAATGCATTTACATTGGAAGTGTATTCATCTCCATTTTACTCACAAGTGCTGACTGCAAACCTTATGGAAACATATCCACAGAACTTCTTTCATGATTCCAAGTTGTATGAAACCTGCATCATTGCTCTGCACATCAAGATAACAAAGTTGATTTCTCAGTGCGTTGAATGCTTTGACATTAAAAGCAGTATACATTTCAACTTTACTCCAATACTGACTGCAAACTTTATGGAAACATCCTAACATAACTTCCCACATGATACTGAGTTCATTGAAACCTTTTCCATGAGTCTGCTCAAGAAGATAAAAAAGGTGTTCTCTCAGTGCATAGAAAGCATTTACATTGAAAGTGTATTCATTTCCATTTTACTCACAAGTACTGACTGCAAACCTTATGGAAACATATCCAGATAACTTCCCACATGATTCTGAGTTGTTTGAAACCTGCATCATTGCTGTGCACATCAAGATAAAAAAGTGGCTTTCTCAGCACGTTGAATGCTTTCACATTAAAAGCAGTATACATTTCAATTTTACTCCTACCTACTGACTTCAAACTTTATGGAAACATGATAACTTAACTTCCCACATGATACTGAGTTCATTGAAACCATTTCCTTGACTCTGCTCAACAAGACAAAATAGTTGCTATCTCAGAGCATACAGTGCATTTACATTGAAAGTGTATTCATTTCCATTTTACTCACAAGTACTGACTGCAAAACTTATGGAAACATATCCACATAACTACCTACATGATTCTGAGTTGTTAGAAACCTGCATCAGTGCTGTACACAGCAAGATAAAAAAGAGGATTTCTCAGTGCGTTGAATGGTTTGACATTAAAAGCAGTATACATTTCAATTTTACTCCAAACGACTGACTGCAAACTTTATGGAAACATCCAAACATAACTTCCCACATGATACTGACTTCATTGAAACCTTCTCCATGAGTCTGCTCAACAAGACAAAAAAGTTGTTATCTCAGAGCATAGAATGCATTTGCATTGAAAGAGTATTCATTTCCATTTTACTCACAAGTACTGACTGCAAACATTATGGAAACATATCCAGATAACTTCCTTCATGATTCTAAGTTGTATGAAACCTGCATCATTGCTCTGCACATCAAGATAACAAAGTTGATTTCTCAGTGCGTTGAATGCTTTGACATTAAAAGCAGTATACATTTCAACTTTACTCCAATACTGACTGCAAACTTTATGGAAACATCCTAAAATAACTTCCCACATGATACTGACTTCATTGAAACCTTTTCCATGAGTCTGCTCAACAAGATAAAAAAGTTGTTATCTCAGTGCATAGAAAGCATTTACATTGAAAGTGTATTCATTTCCATTTTACTCACAAGTACTGATTGCAAACCTTATGGAAACATATCCACATAACTTCCCAGATGATTCTGAGTTGTTTGAAACCTGCATCATTGCTGTGCACATCAAGATAAAAAAAGTGGCTTTCTCAGCACGTTGAATGCTTTCACATTAAAACCAGTATACATTTCAATTTTACACCTACCTACTGACTTCAAACTTTATGGAAACATGATAACTTAACTTCCCACATGATACTGAGTTCATTGAAACCATTTCCTTGACTCTGCTCAACAAGACAAAATAGTTGTTATCTCAGAGCATACAATGCATTTACATTGAAAGTGTATTCATTTCCATTTTACTCACAAGTACTGACTGCAAAACTTATGGAAACATATCCACATAACTTCCCACATGATTCCCAGTTGTTTGAAACCTGCATCATTGCTGTACACCGCAAGATAAAAAAGAGGACTTCTCAGAGCGTTGAATGCTTTCACATTAAAAGCAGTATACATTTCAATTTTACTCCAACCTACTGACTTCAAACTTTATGGAAACATCCTCACTTAACTTCCCACATGATACTGAGTTCATTCAAACCATTTCCTGGACTCTGCTCAACAAGACAATAAAGTTGTTATCTCAGTGCATACAATGTATTTACATTGAAAGTGTATTCATTTCCATTTTACTCAGAAGTACTTACTGCAAACCTTATGGAAACATATCCACAGAACTTCCTTCATGATTCTAAGTTGTATGAAACCTGCATTATTGCTCTGCACATCAAGATAAAAAAGTTGTTTCCTCAGAGCGTTGAATGCTTTGACATTTAAAGCAGTATACATTTCAACTTTACTCCAATCTACTGACTGCAAACTTTATGGAAACAACCTAACTTCACTTCCCACATGATACTGAGTTCATTGAAACCATTTCCATAGCTCTTCTCAACAAGACAAAAAAGTTGTTATCTCAGAGCATACAATGCATTTACATTGAAAGTGTATTCATTTCCATTTTACTCACAAGTACTGACTGCAAACCTTATGGAAACATATCCACATAACTTACCACATGATTCTGAGTTGTTTGAAACCTGCATCATTGCTGTGCACATCAAGATAAAAAAGTGGCTTTCTCAGCACGTTGAATGCTTTCACATTAAAACCAGTGTACATTTCCATTTTACTCCTACCTACTGACTTCAAACTTTATGGAAACATGATAACTTAACTTCCCACATGATACTGAGTTCATTGAAACCATTTCCTGGACTGTGCTCAACAAGACAAAAAAGTTGTTATCTCAGAGCATACAATGCATTTACATTGAAAGTGTATTCATTTCCATTTTTCTCACAAGTACTGACTGCAAAACTTATGGAAACCTATCCACATAACTACCCACATGATTCTGAGTTGTTAGAAACCTCCATCAGTGCTGTACACAGCAAGATAAAAAAGAGGATTTCTCAGTGCGTTGAATGCTTTGATATTAAAAGCAGTATACATTTCAATATTACTCCAAACTACTGACTGCAAACTTTATGGAAACATCCAAACATAACTTCCCACATGATACTGACTTCATTGAAACCTTCTCCATGAGTCTGCTCAACAAGACAAAAAAGTTGTTATTTCAGAACATACAATGCATTTATATTGAAAGTGTATTCATTTCCATTTTACTCACAAGTGCTGACTGCAAACCTTATGGAAACATATCCACATAACTTCCTTCATGATTCTGAGTTGTTAGAAACCTGCATCATTGCTGTACACAGCAAGATAAAAAAGAGGGCTTCTCAGTGCGTTGAATGCTTTGACATTAAAGCAGTATACATTTCAATTTTACTCCAACCTACTGACTACAAACTTTATAGAAACATCCTCACTTAACTTCCCACATGATACTGAGTTCATTGAAACCATTTCCTGGACTCTGATCAACAAGACAAAAAAGATGTTATCTCAGAGCATACAATGCATTTACATTGAAAGTGTATTCATTTCCATTTTACTCACAAGTGCTGACTGCAAACCTTATGGAAAGATATCCACATAACTTCCTTCATGATTCTAAGTTGTATGAAACCTGCATCATTGCTCTGCAGATCAAGATAAAAAAGTTGATTTCTCAGTGCGTTGAATGCTTTGACATTAAAAGCAGTACACATTTCAACTTTACTCCAATCTACTGACTGCAAACTTTATGGAAACATCCTAACTTAACTTCCCACATGATTCTGAGTTCATTGAAACCTTTTCCATGAGTCTGCTCAACAAGATAAAAAAGTTGTTATCTCAGTGCATAGAAAGCATTTACATTGAAAGTGTATTCATTTCCATTTTACTCACAAGTACTGACTGCAAAACTTATGGAAACATATCCACATAACTTCCCACAAGATTCTGAGTTGTTAGAAACCTGCATCATTGCTGTACACAGCAAGATAAAAAAGAGGACTTCTCGGTGCGTTGAATGTTTTGATATGAAAAGCAGTATACATTTCAATATTACTCCAAACTACTGACTGCAAACTTTATGGAAACATCCAAACATAACTTCCCACATGATACTGACTTCTTTGAAACCTTCTCCATGAGTCTGCTCAACAAGACAAAAAAGTTGTTATTTCAGAGCATACAATGCATTTATATTGAAAGTGTATTCATTTCCATTTTACTCACAAGTGCTGACTGCAAACCTTATGGAAACATATCCACATAACTTCCTTCATGATTCTGAGTTGTTAGAAACCTGCATCATTGCTGTACACAGCAAGATAAAAAAGAGGGCTTCTCAGTGCGTTGAATGCTTTGACAATAAAAGCAGTACACATTTCAACTTTACTCCAATCTACTGACTGCAAACTTTATGGAAACATCCTAACTTAACTTCCCACATGATTCTGAGTTCATTCAAACCTTTTCCATGATTCTGCTCAACAAGATAAAAAAGTTATTATCTCAGTGCATAGAATACATTTACATTGAAAGTGTAATCATTTCCACTTTACTCACAAGTACTGACTACAAACCTGATGGAAACATATCCACATAACTTCCCACATGATTCTGAGTTGTTTGAAACCTGCATCATTGCTGTACACAGCAAGATAAAAAGAGGATTTCTCAGTGCGTTGAATGCTTTGACATTAAAAGCAGTACACATTTCAACTTTACTCCAATCTACTGACTACAAACTTCATGGATACATCCTAACATAACTTCCCACATGATACTGACTTCATTGAAAACTTTTCCATGAGTCTGCTCAAGAAGAAAAAAAAGGTGTTATCTCTGTGCATAGAAAGCATTTACATTGAAAGTGTATTCATTTCCATTTTACTCACAAGTACTGACTGCAAAACTTATGGAAACATATCCACATAACTTCCCACAAGATTCTGAGTTGTTAGAAACCTGCATCATTGCTGTACACAGCAAGATAAAAAAGAGGACTTCTCGGTGCGTTGAATGTTTTGATATGAAAAGCAGTATACATTTCAATTTTACTCCAACCTACTGACTTCAAACTTTATGGAAACATCCTCACTTAACTTCCCACATGATACTGAGTTCATTGAAACCATTTCCTGGACTCTGCTCAACAAGACAAAAAAGTTGTTATCTCAGAGCATACAATGCATTTACATTGAAAGTGTATTCATTTCCATTTTACTCACAAGTACTGACTGCAAAACTTATGGAAACTTATCCACATAACTACCCACATGATTCTGAGTTGTTAGAAACCTGCATCAGTGCTGTACACAGCAAGATAAAAAAGAGGATTTCTCAGTGCGTTGAATGCTTTGACATTAAAAGCAGTGTACATTTCAATTTTACTCCAACCTACTGACTTCAAACTTTATGGAAACATCCTCACTTAACTTCCCACATGATACTGAGTAAAATGAAACCATTTCCTGGACCCTGTTCAACAAGACAAAAAAGTTGTTATCTCAGAGCATACAATGCATTTACATTGAAAGTGTATTCATTTCCATTTTATTCACAAGTGCTGACTGCAAACCTTATGGAAACATATCCAGATAACTTCCTTCATGATTCTAAGTTGTATGAAACCTGCATCATTGCTCTGCACATCAAGATAAAAAAGTTGATTTCTCAGTGCGTTGAATGCTTTGACATTAAAAGCAGTATACATTTCAACTTTACTCCAATCTAGTGACTGCAAACTTTATGGAAACATCCTAACTTAACTTCCCACATGATTCTGAGTTCATTCAAACCTTTTCCATGATTCTCCTCAACAAGATAAAAAAGTTGTTATCTCAGAGCATAGAATGCATTTACATTGAAAGTGTAATCATTTCCATTTTACTCACAAGTACTGACTGCAAACCTGATGGAAACATATCCACATAACTTCCCACATGATTCTGAGTTGTTTGAATCCTGCATCATTGCTGTACACAGCAAGATAAAAAAGAGGATTTCTCAGTGCGTTGAATGGTTTGACATTAAAAGCAGTATACATTTCAATTTTACTCCAAACTACTGACTGCAAACTTTATGGAAACATCCTCACTTAACTTCCCACATGATACTGAGTTCATTGAAACCATTTCCTGGACTCTGCTCAACAAGACAAAAAAGTTGTTATCTCAGAGCATACAATGCATTTACATTGGAAGTGTATTCATCTCCATTTTACTCACAAGTGCTGACTGCAAACCTTATGGAAACATATCCACAGAACTTCTTTCATGATTCCAAGTTGTATGAAACCTGCATCATTGCTCTGCACATCAAGATAACAAAGTTGATTTCTCAGTGCGTTGAATGCTTTGACATTAAAAGCAGTATACATTTCAACTTTACTCCAATACTGACTGCAAACTTTATGGAAACATCCTAACATAACTTCCCACATGATACTGAGTTCATTGAAACCTTTTCCATGAGTCTGCTCAAGAAGATAAAAAAGGTGTTCTCTCAGTGCATAGAAAGCATTTACATTGAAAGTGTATTCATTTCCATTTTACTCACAAGTACTGACTGCAAACCTTATGGAAACATATCCAGATAACTTCCCACATGATTCTGAGTTGTTTGAAACCTGCATCATTGCTGTGCACATCAAGATAAAAAAGTGGCTTTCTCAGCACGTTGAATGCTTTCACATTAAAAGCAGTATACATTTCAATTTTACTCCTACCTACTGACTTCAAACTTTATGGAAACATGATAACTTAACTTCCCACATGATACTGAGTTCATTGAAACCATTTCCTTGACTCTGCTCAACAAGACAAAATAGTTGCTATCTCAGAGCATACAGTGCATTTACATTGAAAGTGTATTCATTTCCATTTTACTCACAAGTACTGACTGCAAAACTTATGGAAACATATCCACATAACTACCTACATGATTCTGAGTTGTTAGAAACCTGCATCAGTGCTGTACACAGCAAGATAAAAAAGAGGATTTCTCAGTGCGTTGAATGGTTTGACATTAAAAGCAGTATACATTTCAATTTTACTCCAAACGACTGACTGCAAACTTTATGGAAACATCCAAACATAACTTCCCACATGATACTGACTTCATTGAAACCTTCTCCATGAGTCTGCTCAACAAGACAAAAAAGTTGTTATCTCAGAGCATAGAATGCATTTGCATTGAAAGAGTATTCATTTCCATTTTACTCACAAGTACTGACTGCAAACATTATGGAAACATATCCAGATAACTTCCTTCATGATTCTAAGTTGTATGAAACCTGCATCATTGCTCTGCACATCAAGATAACAAAGTTGATTTCTCAGTGCGTTGAATGCTTTGACATTAAAAGCAGTATACATTTCAACTTTACTCCAATACTGACTGCAAACTTTATGGAAACATCCTAAAATAACTTCCCACATGATACTGACTTCATTGAAACCTTTTCCATGAGTCTGCTCAACAAGATAAAAAAGTTGTTATCTCAGTGCATAGAAAGCATTTACATTGAAAGTGTATTCATTTCCATTTTACTCACAAGTACTGATTGCAAACCTTATGGAAACATATCCACATAACTTCCCAGATGATTCTGAGTTGTTTGAAACCTGCATCATTGCTGTGCACATCAAGATAAAAAAAGTGGCTTTCTCAGCACGTTGAATGCTTTCACATTAAAACCAGTATACATTTCAATTTTACACCTACCTACTGACTTCAAACTTTATGGAAACATGATAACTTAACTTCCCACATGATACTGAGTTCATTGAAACCATTTCCTTGACTCTGCTCAACAAGACAAAATAGTTGTTATCTCAGAGCATACAATGCATTTACATTGAAAGTGTATTCATTTCCATTTTACTCACAAGTACTGACTGCAAAACTTATGGAAACATATCCACATAACTTCCCACATGATTCCCAGTTGTTTGAAACCTGCATCATTGCTGTACACCGCAAGATAAAAAAGAGGACTTCTCAGAGCGTTGAATGCTTTCACATTAAAAGCAGTATACATTTCAATTTTACTCCAACCTACTGACTTCAAACTTTATGGAAACATCCTCACTTAACTTCCCACATGATACTGAGTTCATTCAAACCATTTCCTGGACTCTGCTCAACAAGACAATAAAGTTGTTATCTCAGTGCATACAATGTATTTACATTGAAAGTGTATTCATTTCCATTTTACTCAGAAGTACTTACTGCAAACCTTATGGAAACATATCCACAGAACTTCCTTCATGATTCTAAGTTGTATGAAACCTGCATTATTGCTCTGCACATCAAGATAAAAAAGTTGTTTCCTCAGAGCGTTGAATGCTTTGACATTTAAAGCAGTATACATTTCAACTTTACTCCAATCTACTGACTGCAAACTTTATGGAAACAACCTAACTTCACTTCCCACATGATACTGAGTTCATTGAAACCATTTCCATAGCTCTTCTCAACAAGACAAAAAAGTTGTTATCTCAGAGCATACAATGCATTTACATTGAAAGTGTATTCATTTCCATTTTACTCACAAGTACTGACTGCAAACCTTATGGAAACATATCCACATAACTTACCACATGATTCTGAGTTGTTTGAAACCTGCATCATTGCTGTGCACATCAAGATAAAAAAGTGGCTTTCTCAGCACGTTGAATGCTTTCACATTAAAACCAGTGTACATTTCCATTTTACTCCTACCTACTGACTTCAAACTTTATGGAAACATGATAACTTAACTTCCCACATGATACTGAGTTCATTGAAACCATTTCCTGGACTGTGCTCAACAAGACAAAAAAGTTGTTATCTCAGAGCATACAATGCATTTACATTGAAAGTGTATTCATTTCCATTTTTCTCACAAGTACTGACTGCAAAACTTATGGAAACCTATCCACATAACTACCCACATGATTCTGAGTTGTTAGAAACCTCCATCAGTGCTGTACACAGCAAGATAAAAAAGAGGATTTCTCAGTGCGTTGAATGCTTTGATATTAAAAGCAGTATACATTTCAATATTACTCCAAACTACTGACTGCAAACTTTATGGAAACATCCAAACATAACTTCCCACATGATACTGACTTCATTGAAACCTTCTCCATGAGTCTGCTCAACAAGACAAAAAAGTTGTTATTTCAGAGCATACAATGCATTTATATTGAAAGTGTATTCATTTCCATTTTACTCACAAGTGCTGACTGCAAACCTTATGGAAACATATCCACATAACTTCCTTCATGATTCTGAGTTGTTAGAAACCTGCATCATTGCTGTACACAGCAAGATAAAAAAGAGGGCTTCTCGGTGCGTTGAATGCTTTGACATTAAAGCAGTATACATTTCAATTTTACTCCAACCTACTGACTACAAACTTTATAGAAACATCCTCACTTAACTTCCCACATGATACTGAGTTCATTGAAACCATTTCCTGGACTCTGATCAACAAGACAAAAAAGATGTTATCTCAGAGCATACAATGCATTTACATTGAAAGTGTATTCATTTCCATTTTACTCACAAGTGCTGACTGCAAACCTTATGGAAAGATATCCACATAACTTCCTTCATGATTCTAAGTTGTATGAAACCTGCATCATTGCTCTGCAGATCAAGATAAAAAAGTTGATTTCTCAGTGCGTTGAATGCTTTGACATTAAAAGCAGTACACATTTCAACTTTACTCCAATCTACTGACTGCAAACTTTATGGAAACATCCTAACTTAACTTCCCACATGATTCTGAGTTCATTCAAACCTTTTCCATGATTCTGCTCAACAAGATAAAAAAGTTATTATCTCAGTGCATAGAATACATTTACATTGAAAGTGTAATCATTTCCACTTTACTCACAAGTACTGACTACAAACCTGATGGAAACATATCCACATAACTTCCCACATGATTCTGAGTTGTTTGAAACCTGCATCATTGCTGTACACAGCAAGATAAAAAGAGGATTTCTCAGTGCGTTGAATGCTTTGACATTAAAAGCAGTACACATTTCAACTTTACTCCAATCTACTGACTGCAAACTTCATGGATACATCCTAACATAACTTCCCACATGATACTGACTTCATTGAAAACTTTTCCATGAGTCTGCTCAAGAAGAAAAAAAAGGTGTTATCTCTGTGCATAGAAAGCATTTACATTGAAAGTGTATTCATTTCCATTTTACTCACAAGTACTGACTGCAAAACTTATGGAAACATATCCACATAACTTCCCACAAGATTCTGAGTTGTTAGAAACCTGCATCATTGCTGTACACAGCAAGATAAAAAAGAGGACTTCTCGGTGCGTTGAATGTTTTGATATGAAAAGCAGTATACATTTCAATTTTACTCCAACCTACTGACTTCAAACTTTATGGAAACATCCTCACTTAACTTCCCACATGATACTGAGTTCATTGAAACCATTTCCTGGACTCTGCTCAACAAGGCAAAAAAGTTGTTATCTCAAAGCATACAATGCATTTACATTGAAAGTGTATTCATTTCCATTTTACTCACAAGTACTGACTGCAAAACTTATGGAAACTTATCCACATAACTACCCACATGATTCTGAGTTGTTAGAAACCTGCATCAGTGCTGTACACAGCAAGATAAAAAAGAGGATTTCTCAGTGCGTTGAATGCTTTGACATTAAAAGCAGTATACATTTCAATTTTACTCAAAACTACTGACTGCAAATTTTATGGAAACATCCAAACATAACTTCCCACATGATACTGACTTCATTGAAACCTTCTCCATGAGTCTGCTCAACAAGACAAAAAAGTTGTTATCTCAGAGCATACAATGCATTTGCATTGAAAGTGTATTCATTTCCATTTTACTCACAAGTACTGACTGCAAACCTTATGGAAACATATCCACATAACTTCCCACATGATTCCCAGTTGTTTGAAACCTGCATCATTGCTCTACACAGCAAGATAAAAAGGAGGACTTCTCAGTGCGTTGAATGCTTTGACATTAAAAGCAGTGTACATTTCAATTTTACTCCAACCTACTGACTTCAAACTTTATGGAAACATCCTCACTTAACTTCCCACATGATACTGAGTAAAATGAAACCATTTCCTGGACCCTGTTCAACAAGACAAAAAAGTTGTTATCTCAGAGCATACAATGCATTTACATTGAAAGTGTATTCATTTCCATTTTATTCACAAGTGCTGACTGCAAACCTTTTGGAAACATATCCAGATAACTTCCTTCATGATTCTAAGTTGTATGAAACCTGCATCATTGCTCTGCACATCAAGATAAAAAAGTTGATTTCTCAGTGCGTTGAATGCTTTGACATTAAAAGCAGTATACATTTCAACTTTACTCCAATCTAGTGACTGCAAACTTTATGGAAACATCCTAACTTAACTTCCCACATGATTCTGAGTTCATTCAAACCTTTTCCATGATTCTCCTCAACAAGATAAAAAAGTTGTTATCTCAGAGCATAGAATGCATTTACATTGAATGTGTAATCATTTCCATTTTACTCACAAGTACTGACTGCAAACCTGATGGAAACATATCCACATAACTTCCCACATGATTCTGAGTTGTTTGAAACCTGCATCATTGCTGTACACAGCAAGATAAAAAAGAGGATTTCTCAGTGCGTTGAATGGTTTGACATTAAAAGCAGTATACATTTCAATTTTACTCCAAACTACTGACTGCAAACTTTATGGAAACATCCTCACTTAACTTCCCACATGATACTGAGTTCATTGAAACCATTTCCTGGACTCTGCTCAACAAGACAAAAAAGTTGTTATCTCAGAGCATACAATGCATTTACATTGGAAGTGTATTCATCTCCATTTTACTCACAAGTGCTGACTGCAAACCTTATGGAAACATATCCACAGAACTTCTTTCATGATTCCAAGTTGTATGAAACCTGCATCATTGCTCTGCACATCAAGATAACAAAGTTGATTTCTCAGTGCGTTGAATGCTTTGACATTAAAAGCAGTATACATTTCAACTTTACTCCAATACTGACTGCAAACTTTATGGAAACATCCTAACATAACTTCCCACATGATACTGAGTTCATTGAAACCTTTTCCATGAGTCTGCTCAACAAGATAAAAAAGGTGTTATCTCAGTGCATAGAAAGCATTTACATTGAAAGTGTATTCATTTCCATTTTACTCACAAGTACTGACTGCAAACCTTATGGAAACATATCCAGATAACTTCCCACATGATTCTGAGTTGTTTGAAACCTGCATCATTGCTGTGCACATCAAGATAAAAAAGTGGCTTTCTCAGCACGTTGAATGCTTTCACATTAAAAGCAGTATACATTTCAATTTTACTCCTACCTACTGACTTCAAACTTTATGGAAACATGATAACTTAACTTCCCACATGATACTGAGTTCATTGAAACCATTTCCTTGACTCTGCTCAACAAGACAAAATAGTTGCTATCTCAGAGCATACAGTGCATTTACATTGAAAGTGTATTCATTTCCATTTTACTCACAAGTACTGACTGCAAAACTTATGGAAACATATCCACATAACTTCCCACATGATTCTGAGTTGTTTGAAACCTGCATCATTGCTGTACACAGCAAGATAAAAAAGAGGATTTCTCAGGGCGTTGAATGCCTCTACATTAAAAGCAGTATACATTTCAATTTTTCTCCAACCTACTGATTTCAAACTTTATGGAAACATTCTCACTTAACTTCCCACATGATACTGAGTTCACTCAAACCTTTTCCATGATTCTGCTCAACAAGATAAAAATGTTGTTCTCAGTGCATGCAATGTATGTACATTGAAAGTGTATTCATTTCCATTTTCCTCAGAAGTCCTAACTGCAAACCTTATGGAAAGATATCCCCAGAACTTCCTTCATGATTCTAAGTTGTATGAAACCTGCATTATTGCTCTGCACATCAAGATAAAAAAGTTGGTTTCTCAGAGCATACAATGCTTTTACATTGAAAGTGTATTCATTTCCATTTTACTCACAAGTACTGACTGCAAACCTTATGGAAACATATCCACATAACTTCCCACATGATTCTGAGTTGTTTGAAACCTGCATCATTGCTGTGCACATCTAGATAAAAAAAGTGGCTTTCACAGCACGTTGAATGCTTTCACATTAAAAGCAGTATACATTTCAATTTTACTCCTACCTACTGACTTCAAACTTTATGGAAACATCCTCACTTAACTTCCCACATGATACTGAGTTCATTGAAACCATTTCCTGGACTCTGCTAAACAAGGCAAAAAAGTTGTTATCTCAGAGCATTCAATGCATTTACATTGAAAGTGTATTCATTTCCATTTTACTCACAAGTACTGACTGCAAAACTTATGGAAACTTATCCACATAACAACCCACATGATTCTGAGTTGTTAGAAACCTGCATCAGTGCTGTACACAGCAAGATAAAAAAGAGGATTTCTCAGTGCGTTGAATGCTTTGACATTAAAAGCAGTATACATTTCAATTTTACTCCAAACTACTGACTGCAAACTTTATGGAAACATCCAAACATAACTCCCCACATGATACTGACCTCATTGAAATCTTCTCCATGAGTCTGCTCAACAAGACAAAAAAGTTGTTATCTCAGAGCATACAATGCATTTGCATTGAAAGTGTATTCCTTTCCATTTTACTCACAAGTACTGACTGCAAACCTTATGGAAACATATCCACATAACTTCCCACATGATTCTGAGTTGTTTGAAACCTGCATCATTGCTGTGCCCATCAAGATAAAAAAGTGGCTATCTCAGCACGTTGAATGCTTTCACATTAAAAGCAGTATACATTTCAATTTTACTCCTACCTACTGACTTCAAACTTTATGGAAACATGATAACTTAACTTCCCACATGATACTGAGTTCATTGAAACCATTTCCTTGACTCTGCTCAACAAGACAAAATAGTTGTTATCTCAGAGCATACAATGCATTGACATTGAAAGTGTATTCATTTCCATTTTACTCACAAGTACTGACTGCAAAACTTATGGAAACATATCCACATAACTACCTACATGATTCTGAGTTGTTAGAAACCTGCATCAGTGCTGTACACAGCAAGATAAAAAAGAGGATTTCTCAGTGCGTTGAATGGTTTGACATTAAAAGCAGTATACATTTCAATTTTACTCCAAACGACTGACTGCAAACTTTATGGAAAGATCCAAACATAACTTCCCACATGATACTGACTTCATTGAAACCTTCTCCATGAGTCTGCTCAACAAGACAAAAAAGTTGTTATCTCAGAGCATAGAATGCATTTGCATTGAAAGAGTATTCATTTCCATTTTACTCACAAGTACTGACTGCAAACCTTATGGAAACATATCCACATAACTTCCTTCATGATTCTAAGTTGTATGAAACCTGCATCATTGCTCTGCACATCAAGATAACAAAGTTGATTTCTCAGTGCGTTGAATGCTTTGACATTAAAAGCAGTATACATTTCAACTTTACTCCAATACTGACTGCAAACTTTATGGAAACATCCTAAAATAACTTCCCACATGATACTGACTTCATTGAAACCTTTTCCATGAGTCTCCTCAACAAGATAAAAAAGTTGTTATCTCAGTGCATAGAAAGCATTTACATTGAAAGTGTATTCATTTCCATTTTACTCACAAGTACTGATTGCAAACCTTATGGAAACATATCCACATATATTCCCAGATGATTCTGAGTTGTTTGAAACCTGCATCATTGCTGTGCACATCAAGATAAAAAAGTGGCTTTCTCAGCACGTTGAATGCTTTCACATTAAAACCAGTATACATTTCAATTTTACACCTACCTACTGACTTCAAACTTTATGGAAACATGATAACTTAACTTCCCACATGATACTGAGTTCATTGAAACCATTTCCTTGACTCTGCTCAACAAGACAAAATAGTTGTTATCTCAGAGCATACAATGCATTTACATTGAAAGTGTATTCATTTCCATTTTACTCACAAGTACTGACTGCAAAACTTATGGAAACATATCCACATAACTTCCCACATGATTCCCAGTTGTTTGAAACCTGCATCATTGCTGTACACCGCAAGATAAAAAAGAGGACTTCTCAGAGCGTTGAATGCTTTCACATTAAAAGCAGTATACATTTCAATTTTACTCCAACCTACTGACTTCAAACTTTATGGAAACATCCTCACTTAACTTCCCACATGATACTGAGTTCATTCAAACCATTTCCTGGACTCTGCTCAACAAGACAATAAAGTTGTTATCTCAGTGCATACAATGTATTTACATTGAAAGTGTATTCATTTCCATTTTACTCAGAAGTACTTACTGCAAACCTTATGGAAACATATCCACAGAACTTCCTTCATGATTCTAAGTTGTATGAAACCTGCATTATTGCTCTGCACATCAAGATAAAAAAGTTGTTTTCTCAGAGCGTTGAATGCTTTGACATTTAAAGCAGTATACATTTCAACTTTACTCCAATCTACTGACTGCAAACTTTATGGAAACAACCTAACTTCACTTCCCACATGATACTGAGTTCATTGAAACCATTTCCATAGCTCTTCTCAACAAGACAAAAAGTTGTTATCTCAGAGCATACAATGCATTTACATTGAAAGTGTATTCATTTCCATTTTACTCACAAGTACTGACTGCAAACCTTATGGAAACATATCCACATAACTTACCACATGATTCTGAGTTGTTTGAAACCTGCATCATTGCTGTGCACATCAAGATAAAAAAGTGGCTTTCTCAGCACGTTGAATGCTTTCACATTAAAACCAGTGTACATTTCCATTTTACTCCTACCTACTGACTTCAAACTTTATGGAAACATGATAACTTAACTTCCCACATGATACTGAGTTCATTGAAACCATTTCCTGGACTGTGCTCAACAAGACAAAAAAGTTGTTATCTCAGAGCATACAATGCATTTACATTGAAAGTGTATTCATTTCCATTTTTCTCACAAGTGCTGACTGCAAACCTTATGGAAACATATCCACATAACTTCCTTCATGATTCTGAGTTGTTAGAAACCCGCATCATTGCTGTACACAGCAAGATAAAAAAGAGGGCTTCTCAGTGCGTTGAATGCTTTGACATTAAAAGCAGTATACATTTCAATTTTACTCCAACCTACTGACTACAAACTTTATAGAAACATCCTCACTTAACTTCCCACATGATACTGACTTCATTGAAAACTTTTCCATGAGTCTGCTCAAGAAGAAAAAAAAGGTGTTATCTCTGTGCATAGAAAGCATTTACATTGAAAGTGTATTCATTTCCATTTTACTCACAAGTACTGACTGCAAAACTTATGGAAACATATCCACATAACTTCCCACAAGATTCTGAGTTGTTAGAAACCTGCATCATTGCTGTACACAGCAAGATAAAAAAGAGGACTTCTCGGTGCGTTGAATGTTTTGATATGAAAAGCAGTATACATTTCAATTTTACTCCAACCTACTGACTTCAAACTTTATGGAAACATCCTCACTTAACTTCCCACATGATACTGAGTTCATTGAAACCATTTCCTGGACTCTGCTCAACAAGGCAAAAAAGTTGTTATCTCAGAGCATACAATGCATTTACATTGAAAGTGTATTCATTTCCATTTTACTCACAAGTACTGACTGCAAAACTTATGGAAACTTATCCACATAACTACCCACATGATTCTGAGTTGTTAGAAACCTGCATCAGTGCTGTACACAGCAAGATAAAAAAGAGGATTTCTCAGTGCGTTGAATGCTTTGACATTAAAAGCAGTATACATTTCAATTTTACTCAAAACTACTGACTGCAAATTTTATGGAAACATCCAAACATAACTTCCCACATGATACTGACTTCATTGAAACCTTCTCCATGAGTCTGCTCAACAAGACAAAAAAGTTGTTATCTCAGAGCATACAATGCATTTGCATTGAAAGTGTATTCATTTCCATTTTACTCACAAGTACTGACTGCAAACCTTATGGAAACATATCCACATAACTTCCCACATGATTCCCAGTTGTTTGAAACCTGCATCATTGCTGTACATAGCAAGATAAAAAGGAGGACTTCTCAGTGCGTTGAATGCTTTGACATTAAAAGCAGTGTACATTTCAATTTTACTCCAACCTACTGACTTCAAACTTTATGGAAACATCCTCACTTAACTTCCCACATGATACTGAGTAAAATGAAACCATTTCCTGGACCCTGTTCAACAAGACAAAAAAGTTGTTATCTCAGAGCATACAATGCATTTACATTGAAAGTGTATTCATTTCCATTTTATTCACAAGTGCTGACTGCAAACCTTACGGAAACATATCCAGATAACTTCCTTCATGATTCTAAGTTGTATGAAACCTGCATCATTGCTCTGCACATCAAGATAAAAAAGTTGATTTCTCAGTGCGTTGAATGCTTTGACATTAAAAGCAGTATACATTTCAACTTTACTCCAATCTAGTGACTGCAAACTTTATGGAAACATCCTAACTTAACTTCCCACATGATTCTGAGTTCATTCAAACCTTTTCCATGATTCTCCTCAACAAGATAAAAAAGTTGTTATCTCAGAGCATCGAATGCATTTACATTGAAAGTGTAATCATTTCCATTTTACTCACAAGTACTGACTGCAAACCTGATGGAAACATATCCACATAACTTCCCACATGATTCTGAGTTGTTTGAAACCTGCATCATTGTTGTACACAGCAAGATAAAAAATAGGATTTCTCAGTGCGTTGAATGCTTTGACATTAAAAGCAGTATACATTTCAACTTTACTCCAATCTAGTGACTGCAAACTTTATGGAAACATCCTAACTTAACTTCCCACATGATTCTGAGTTTATTCAAACCTTTTCCATGATTCTCCTCAACAAGATAAAAAAGTTGTTATCTCAGAGCATAGAATGCATTTACATTGAAAGTGTAATCATTTCCATTTTACTCACAAGTACTGACTGCAAACCTGATGGAAACATATCCACATAACTTCCCACATGATTCTGAGTTGTTTGAAACCTGCATCATTGTTGTACACAGCAAGATAAAAAATAGGATTTCTAGTGCGTTGAATGGTTTGACATTAAAAGCAGTATACATTTCAATTTTACTCCAAACTACTGACTGCAAACTTTATGGATACATCCTAACATAACTTCCCACATGATACTGACTTCATTGAAACCTTTTCCATGAGTCTGCTCAACAAGAAAAAAAAGGTGTTACCTCAGTGCATAGAAAGCATTTACATTGAAAGTGTAATCATTTCCATTTTACTCACAAGTACTGACTGCAAACCTGATGGAAACATATCCACATAACTTCCCACATGATACTGAGTTCATTCAAACATTTTCCATGATTCTGCTCAACAAGATAAAAATGTTGTTCTCAGTGCATGCAATGCATGTACATTGAAAGTGTATTCATTTCCATTTTCCTCAGAAGTACTAACTGCAAACCTTATGGAAACATATCCACAGAACTTCCTTCATGATTCTAAGTTGTATGAAACCTGCATTATTGCTCTGCACATCAAGAAAAAGAAGTTGGTTTCTCAGAGCGTTGAATGCTTTGACATTTAAAGCAGTATACATTTCAACTTTACTCCAATCTACTGACTGCAAACTTTATGGAAACATGATAACTTAACTTCCCACCTGATACTGAGTTTTTTGAAACCATTTCCTTGACTCTGCTCAACAAGACAAAATAGTTGTTATCTCAGAGCATAGAATGCATTTACATTGAAAGTGTATTCATTTCCATTTTACTCACAAGTACTGACTGCAAAACTTATGGAAACATATCCACATAACTTCCCACAAGATTCTGAGTTGTTAGAAACCTGCATCATTGCTGTACACAGCAAGATAAAAAAGAGGACTTCTCGGTGCGTTGAATGTTTTGATATGAAAAGCAGTATACATTTCAATTTTACTCCAACCTACTGACTTCAAACTTTATGGAAACATCCTCACTTAACTTCCCACATGATACTGAGTTCATTGAAACCTTCTCCATGAGTCTGCTCAACAAGACAAAAAAGTTGTTATCTCAGAGCATACAATGCATTTGCATTGAAAGTGTATTCATTTCCATTTTACTCACAAGTACTGACTGCAAACCTTATGGAAACATATCCACATAACTTCACACATGATTCCCAGTTGTTTGAAACCTGCATCATTGCTGTACACAGCAAGATAAAAAAGAGGACTTCTCAGTGCGTTGAATGCTTTGACATTAAAAGCAGTGTACATTTCAATTTTACTCCAACCTACTGACTTCAAACTTTATGGAAACATCCTCACTTAACTTCCCACATGATACTGAGTAAAATGAAACCATTTCCTGGACCCTGTTCAACAAGACAAAAAAGTTGTTATCTCAGAGCATACAATGCATTTACATTGAAAGTGTATTCATTTCCATTTTATTCACAAGTGCTGACTGCAAACCTTATGGAAACATATCCAGATAACTTCCTTCATGATTCTAAGTTGTATGAAACCTGCATCATTGCTCTGCACATCAAGATAAAAAAGTTGATTTCTCAGTGCGTTGAATGCTTTGACATTAAAAGCAGTATACATTTCAACTTTACTCCAATCTAGTGACTGCAAACTTTATGGAAACATCCTAACTTACCTTCCCACATGATTCTGAGTTCATTCAAACCTTTTCCATGATTCTCCTCAACAAGATAAAAAAGTTGTTATCTCAGAGCATAGAATGCATTTACATTGAAAGTGTAATCATTTCCATTTTACTCACAAGTACTGACTGCAAACCTGATGGAAACATATCCACATAACTTCCCACATGATTCTGAGTTGTTTGAAACCTGCATCATTGCTGTACACAGCAAGATAAAAAGAGGATTTCTCAGTGCGTTGAATGCTTTGACATTAAAAGCAGTACACATTTCAACTTTACTCCAATCTACTGACTGCAAACTTCATGGATACATCCTAACATAACTTCCCACATGATACTGACTTCATTGAAAACTTTTCCATGAGTCTGCTCAAGAAGAAAAAAAAGGTGTTATCTCAGAGCATAGAATGCATTTGCATTGAAAGAGTATTCATTTCCATTTTACTCACAAGTACTGACTGCAAACCTTATGGAAACATATCCACATAACTTCCTTCATGATTCTAAGTTGTATGAAACCTGCATCATTGCTCTGCACATCAAGATAACAAAGTTGATTTCTCAGTGCGTTGAATGCTTTGACATTAAAAGCAGTATACATTTCAACTTTACTCCAATACTGACTGCAAACTTTATGGAAACATCCTAAAATAACTTCCCACATGATACTGACTTCATTGAAACCTTTTCCATGAGTCTGCTCAACAAGATAAAAAAGTTGTTATCTCAGTGCATAGAAAGCATTTACATTGAAAGTGTATTCATTTCCATTTTACTCACAAGTACTGATTGCAAACCTTATGGAAACATATCCACATAACTTCCCAGATGATTCTGAGTTGTTTGAAACCTGCATCATTGCTGTGCACATCAAGATAAAAAAGTGGCTTTCTCAGCACGTTGAATGCTTTCACATTAAAGCCAGTATACATTTCAATTTTACACCTACCTACTGACTTCAAACTTTATGGAAACATGATAACTTAACTTCCCACATGATACTGAGTTCATTGAAACCATTTCCTTGACTCTGCTCAACAAGACAAAATAGTTGTTATCTCAGAGCATACAATGCATTTACATTGAAAGTGTATTCATTTCCATTTTACTCACAAGTACTGACTGCAAAACTTATGGAAACATATCCACATAACTTCCCACATGATTCCCAGTTGTTTGAAACCTGCATCATTGCTGTACACCGCAAGATAAAAAAGAGGACTTCTCAGAGCGTTGAATGCTTTCACATTAAAAGCAGTATACATTTCAATTTTACTCCAACCTACTGACTTCAAACTTTATGGAAACATCCTCACTTAACTTCCCACATGATACTGAGTTCATTCAAACCATTTCCTGGACTCTGCTCAACAAGACAATAAAGTTGTTATCTCAGTGCATACAATGTATTTACATTGAAAGTGTATTCATTTCCATTTTACTCAGAAGTACTTACTGCAAACCTTATGGAAACATATCCACAGAACTTCCTTCATGATTCTAAGTTGTATGAAACCTGCATTATTGCTCTGCACATAAAAATAAAAAAGTTGTTTTCTCAGAGCGTTGAATGCTTTGACATTTAAAGCAGTATACATTTCAACTTTACTCCAATCTACTGACTGCAAACTTTATGGAAACAACCTAACTTCACTTCCCACATGATACTGAGTTCATTGAAACCATTTCCATAGCTCTTCTCAACAAGACAAAAAAGTTGTAATCTCAGAGCATACAATGCATTTACATTGAAAGTGTATTCATTTCCATTTTACTCACAAGTACTGACTGCAAACCTTATGGAAACATATCCACATAACTTACCACATGATCCTGAGTTGTTTGAAACCTGCATCATTGCTGTGCACATCAAGATAAAAAAGTGGCTTTCTCAGCACGTTGAATGCTTTCACATTAAAACCAGTGTACATTTCCATTTTACTCCTACCTACTGACTTCAAACTTTATGGAAACATGATAACTTAACTTCCCACATGATACTGAGTTCATTGAAACCATTTCCTGGACTGTGCTCAACAAGACAAAAAAGTTGTTATCTCAGAGCATACAATGCATTTACATTGAAAGTGTATTCATTTCCATTTTACTCACAAGTACTGACTGCAAAACTTATGGAAACATATCCACATAACTACCCACATGATTCTGAGTTGTTAGAAACCTCCATCAGTGCTGTACACAGCAAGATAAAAAAGAGGATTTCTCAGTGCGTTGAATGCTTTGATATTAAAAGCAGTATACATTTCAATATTACTCCAAACTACTGACTGCAAACTTTATGGAAACATCCAAACATAACTTCCCACATGATACTGACTTCATTGAAACCTTCTCCATGAGTCTGCTCAACAAGACAAAAAAGTTGTTATTTCAGAGCATACAATGCATTTATATTGAAAGTGTATTCATTTCCATTTTACTCACAAGTGCTGACTGCAAACCTTATGGAAACATATCCACATAACTTCCTTCATGATTCTGAGTTGTTAGAAACCTGCATCATTGCTGTACACAGCAAGATAAAAAAGAGGGCTTCTCAGTGCGTTGAATGCTTTGACATTAAAAGCAGTATACATTTCAATTTTACTCCAACCTACTGACTACAAACTTTATAGAAACATCCTCACTTAACTTCCCACATGATACTGAGTTCATTGAAACCATTTCCTGGACTCTGATCAACAAGACAAAAAAGATGTTATCTCAGAGCATACAATGCATTTACATTGAAAGTGTATTCATTTCCATTTTACTCACAAGTGCTGACTGCAAACCTTATGGAAAGATATCCACATAACTTCCTTCATGATTCTAAGTTGTATGAAACCTGCATCATTGCTCTGCAGATCAAGATAAAAAAGTTGATTTCTCAGTGCGTTGAATGCTTTGACATTAAAAGCAGTACACATTTCAACTTTACTCCAATCTACTGACTGCAAACTTTATGGAAACATCCTAACTTAACTTCCCACATGATTCTGAGTTGTTTGAAACCTGCATCATTGCTGTACACAGCAAGATAAAAAGAGGATTTCTCAGTGCGTTGAATGCTTTGACATTAAAAGCAGTACACATTTCAACTTTACTCCAATCTACTGACTGCAAACTTCATGGATACATCCTAACATAACTTCCCACATGATACTGACTTCATTGAAACCTTTTCCATGAGTCTGCTCAAGAAGAAAAAAAAGGTGTTATCTCAGTGCATAGAAAGCATTTACATTGAAAGTGTATTCATTTCCATTTTACTCACAAGTACTGACTGCAAACCTTATGGAAACATATCCACATAACTTCCTTCATGATTCTAAGTTGTATGAAACCTGCATTATTGCTCTGCACATCAAGAAAAAGAAGTTGGTTTCTCAGAGCGTTGAATGCTTTGACATTTAAAGCAGTATACATTTCAACTTTACTCCAATCTACTGACTGCAAACTTTATGGAAACATCCTAACTTAACTTCCCACATGATACTGTGTTCATTGAAACCTTTTGCATAGCTCTGCTCAACAAGACAAAAAAGTTGTTATCTCAGAGCATAGAATGCATTTACATTGAAAGTGTATTCATTTCCATTTTACTCACAAGTACTGACTGCAAAACTTATGGAAACATATCCACATAACTTCCCACAAGATTCTGAGTTGTTAGAAACCTGCATCATTGCTGTACACAGCAAGATAAAAAAGAGGACTTCTCGGTGCGTTGAATGTTTTGATATGAAAAGCAGTATACATTTCAATTTTACTCCAACCTACTGACTTCAAACTTTATGGAAACATCCTCACTTAACTTCCCACATGATACTGAGTTCATTGAAACCATTTCCTGGACTCTGCTCAACAAGGCAAAAAAGTTGTTATCTCAGAGCATACAATGCATTTACATTGAAAGTGTATTCATTTCCATTTTACTCACAAGTACTGACTGCAAAACTTATGGAAACTTATCCACATAACTACCCACATGATTCTGAGTTGTTAGAAACCTGCATCAGTACTGTACACAGCAAGATAAAAAAGAGGATTTCTCAGTGCGTTGAATGCTTTGACATTAAAAGCAGTATACATTTCAATTTTACTCCAACCTACTGACTTCAAACTTTATGGAAACATCCTCACTTAACTTCCCACATGATACTGAGTAAAATGAAACCATTTCCTGGACCCTGTTCAACAAGACAAAAAAGTTGTTATCTCAGAGCATACAATGCATTTACATTGAAAGTGTATTCATTTCCATTTTATTCACAAGTGCTGACTGCAAACCTTACGGAAACATATCCAGATAACTTCCTTCATGATTCTAAGTTGTATGAAACCTGCATCATTGCTCTGCACATCAAGATAAAAAAGTTGATTTCTCAGTGCGTTGAATGCTTTGACATTAAAAGCAGTATACATTTCAACTTTACTCCAATCTAGTGACTGCAAACTTTATGGAAACATCCTAACTTAACTTCCCACATGATTCTGAGTTCATTCAAACCTTTTCCATGATTCTCCTCAACAAGATAAAAAAGTTGTTATCTCAGAGCATAGAATGCATTTACATTGAAAGTGTAATCATTTCCATTTTACTCACAAGTGCTGACTGCAAACCTTATGGAAACATATCCACATAACTTCCTTCATGATTCTGAGTTGTTAGAAACCTGCATCATTGCTGTACAAAGCAAGATAAAAAAGAGGGCTTCTCAGTGCGTTGAATGCTTTGACATTAAAAGCAGTATAGATTTCAATTTTACTCCAACCTACTGACTTCAAACTTTATGGAAACATCCTCACTTAACTTCCCACATGATACTGAGTTCATTGAAACCATTTCCATAGCTCTTCTCAACAAGACAAAAAAGTTGTTATCTCAGAGCATACAATGCATTTACATTGAAAGTGCATTCATTTCCATTTTACTCACAAGTACTGACTGCAAACATTATGGAAACATATCCACATAACTTACCACATGATCCTGAGTTGTTTGAAACCTGCATCATTGCTGTGCACATCAAGATAAAAAAGTGGCTTTCTCAGCACGTTGAATGCTTTCACATTAAAACCAGTGTACATTTCCATTTTACTCCTACCTACTGACTTCAAACTTTATGGAAACATGATAACTTAACTTCCCACATGATACTGAGTTCATTGAAACCATTTCCTGGACTGTGCTCAACAAGACAAAAAAGTTGTTATCTCAGAGCATACAATGCATTTACATTGAAAGTGTATTCATTTCCATTTTACTCACAAGTACTGACTGCAAAACTTATGGAAACATATCCACATAACTACCCACATGATTCTGAGTTGTTAGAAACCTCCATCAGTGCTGTACACAGCAAGATAAAAAAGAGGATTTCTCAGTGCGTTGAATGCTTTGATATTAAAAGCAGTATACATTTCAATATTACTCCAAACTACTGACTGCAAACTTTATGGAAACATCCAAACATAACTTCCCACATGATACTGACTTCATTGAAACCTTCTCCATGAGTCTGCTCAACAAGACAAAAAAGTTGTTATTTCAGAGCATACAATGCATTTATATTGAAAGTGTATTCATTTCCATTTTACTCACAAGTGCTGACTGCAAACCTTATGGAAACATATCCACATAACTTCCTTCATGATTCTGAGTTGTTAGAAACCTGCATCATTGCTGTACACAGCAAGATAAAAAAGAGGGCTTCTCAGTGCGTTGAATGCTTTGACATTAAAAGCAGTATACATTTCAATTTTACTCCAACCTACTGACTACAAACTTTATAGAAACATCCTCACTTAACTTCCCACATGATACTGAGTTCATTGAAACCATTTCCTGGACTCTGATCAACAAGACAAAAAAGATGTTATCTCAGAGCATACAATGCATTTACATTGAAAGTGTATTCATTTCCATTTTACTCACAAGTGCTGACTGCAAACCTTATGGAAAGATATCCACATAACTTCCTTCATGATTCTAAGTTGTATGAAACCTGCATCATTGCTCTGCAGATCAAGATAAAAAAGTTGATTTCTCAGTGCGTTGAATGCTTTGACATTAAAAGCAGTACACATTTCAACTTTACTCCAATCTACTGACTGCAAACTTTATGGAAACATCCTAACTTAACTTCCCACATGATTCTGAGTTGTTTGAAACCTGCATCATTGCTGTACACAGCAAGATAAAAAGAGGATTTCTCAGTGCGTTGAATGCTTTGACATTAAAAGCAGTACACATTTCAACTTTACTCCAATCTACTGACTGCAAACTTCATGGATACATCCTAACATAACTTCCCACATGATACTGACTTCATTGAAACCTTTTCCATGAGTCTGCTCAAGAAGAAAAAAAAGGTGTTATCTCAGTGCATAGAAAGCATTTACATTGAAAGTGTATTCATTTCCATTTTACTCACAAGTACTGACTGCAAACCTTATGGAAACATATCCACATAACTTCCTTCATGATTCTAAGTTGTATGAAACCTGCATTATTGCTCTGCACATCAAGAAAAAGAAGTTGGTTTCTCAGAGCGTTGAATGCTTTGACATTTAAAGCAGTATACATTTCAACTTTACTCCAATCTACTGACTGCAAACTTTATGGAAACATCCTAACTTAACTTCCCACATGATACTGTGTTCATTGAAACCTTTTGCATAGCTCTGCTCAACAAGACAAAAAAGTTGTTATCTCAGAGCATAGAATGCATTTACATTGAAAGTGTATTCATTTCCATTTTACTCACAAGTACTGACTGCAAAACTTATGGAAACATATCCACATAACTTCCCACAAGATTCTGAGTTGTTAGAAACCTGCATCATTGCTGTACACAGCAAGATAAAAAAGAGGACTTCTCGGTGCGTTGAATGTTTTGATATGAAAAGCAGTATACATTTCAATTTTACTCCAACCTACTGACTTCAAACTTTATGGAAACATCCTCACTTAACTTCCCACATGATACTGAGTTCATTGAAACCATTTCCTGGACTCTGCTCAACAAGGCAAAAAAGTTGTTATCTCAGAGCATACAATGCATTTACATTGAAAGTGTATTCATTTCCATTTTACTCACAAGTACTGACTGCAAAACTTATGGAAACTTATCCACATAACTACCCACATGATTCTGAGTTGTTAGAAACCTGCATCAGTGCTGTACACAGCAAGATAAAAAAGAGGATTTCTCAGTGCGTTGAATGCTTTGACATTAAAAGCAGTATACATTTCAATTTTACTCAAAACTACTGACTGCAAATTTTATGGAAACATCCAAACATAACTTCCCACATGATACTGACTTCATTGAAACCTTCTCCATGAGTCTGCTCAACAAGACAAAAAAGTTGTTATCTCAGAGCATACAATGCATTTGCATTGAAAGTGTATTCATTTCCATTTTACTCACAAGTACTGACTGCAAACCTTATGGAAACATATCCACATAACTTCGCACATGATTCCCAGTTGTTTGAAACCTGCATCATTGCTGTACACAGCAAGATAAAAAAGAGGACTTCTCAGTGCGTTGAATGCTTTGACATTAAAAGCAGTGTACATTTCAATTTTACTCCAACCTACTGACTTCAAACTTTATGGAAACATCCTCACTTAACTTCCCACATGATACTGAGTAAAATGAAACCATTTCCTGGACCCTGTTCAACAAGACAAAAAAGTTGTTATCTCAGAGCATACAATGCATTTACATTGAAAGTGTATTCATTTCCATTTTATTCACAAGTGCTGACTGCAAACCTTACGGAAACATATCCAGATAACTTCCTTCATGATTCTAAGTTGTATGAAACCTGCATCATTGCTCTGCACATCAAGATAAAAAAGTTGATTTCTCAGTGCGTTGAATGCTTTGACATTAAAAGCAGTATACATTTCAACTTTACTCCAATCTAGTGACTGCAAACTTTATGGAAACATCCTAACTTAACTTCCCACATGATTCTGAGTTCATTCAAACCTTTTCCATGATTCTCCTCAACAAGATAAAAAAGTTGTTATCTCAGAGCATAGAATGCATTTACATTGAAAGTGTAATCATTTCCATTTTACTCACAAGTACTGACTGCAAACCTGATGGAAACATATCCACATAACTTCCCACATGATTCTGAGTTGTTTGAAACCTGCATCATTGTTGTACACAGCAAGATAAAAAATAGGATTTCTCAGTGCGTTGAATGCTTTGACATTAAAAGCAGTATACATTTCAATTTTACTCCAACCTACTGACTTCAAACTTTATGGAAACATCCTCACTTAACTTCCCACATGATACTGAGTTCATTGAAACCATTTCCTGGACTCTGCTCAACAAGACAAAAAAGTTGTTATCTCAGTGCATACAATGCATTTACATTGAAAGTGTATTCATTTCCATTTTACTCACAAGTGCTGACTGCAAACCTTATGGAAACATATCCACATAACTTCCTTCATGATTCTGAGTTGTTAGAAACCTGCATCATTGCTGTACAAAGCAAGATAAAAAAGAGGGCTTCTCAGTGCGTTGAATGCTTTGACATTAAAAGCAGTATAGATTTCAATTTTACTCCAACCTACTGACTTCAAACTTTATGGAAACATCCTCACTTAACTTCCCACATGATACTGAGTTCATTGAAACCATTTCCATAGCTCTTCTCAACAAGACAAAAAAGTTGTTATCTCAGAGCATACAATGCATTTACATTGAAAGTGTATTCATTTCCATTTTACTCACAAGTACTGACTGCAAACATTATGGAAACATATCCACATAACTTACCACATGATCCTGAGTTGTTTGAAACCTGCATCATTGCTGTGCACATCAAGATAAAAAAGTGGCTTTCTCAGCACGTTGAATGCTTTCACATTAAAACCAGTGTACATTTCCATTTTACTCCTACCTACTGACTTCAAACTTTATGGAAACATGATAACTTAACTTCCCACATGATACTGAGTTCATTGAAACCATTTCCTGGACTGTGCTCAACAAGACAAAAAAGTTGTTATCTCAGAGCATACAATGCATTTACATTGAAAGTGTATTCATTTCCATTTTACTCACAAGTACTGACTGCAAAACTTATGGAAACATATCCACATAACTACCCACATGATTCTGAGTTGTTAGAAACCTCCATCAGTGCTGTACACAGCAAGATAAAAAAGAGGATTTCTCAGTGCGTTGAATGCTTTGATATTAAAAGCAGTATACATTTCAATATTACTCCAAACTACTGACTGCAAACTTTATGGAAACATCCAAACATAACTTCCCACATGATACTGACTTCATTGAAACCTTATCCATGAGTCTGCTCAACAAGACAAAAAAGTTGTTATTTCAGAGCATACAATGCATTTATATTGAAAGTGTATTCATTTCCATTTTACTCACAAGTGCTGACTGCAAACCTTATGGAAACATATCCACATAACTTCCTTCATGATTCTGAGTTGTTAGAAACCTGCATCATTGCTGTACACAGCAAGATAAAAAAGAGGGCTTCTCAGTGCGTTGAATGCTTTGACATTAAAAGCAGTATACATTTCAATTTTACTCCAACCTACTGACTACAAACTTTATAGAAACATCCTCACTTAACTTCCCACATGATACTGAGTTCATTGAAACCATTTCCTGGACTCTGATCAACAAGACAAAAAAGATGTTATCTCAGAGCATACAATGCATTTACATTGAAAGTGTATTCATTTCCATTTTACTCACAAGTGCTGACTGCAAACCTTATGGAAAGATATCCACATAACTTCCTTCATGATTCTAAGTTGTATGAAACCTGCATCATTGCTCTGCAGATCAAGATAAAAAAGTTGATTTCTCAGTGCGTTGAATGCTTTGACATTAAAAGCAGTACACATTTCAACTTTACTCCAATCTACTGACTGCAAACTTTATGGAAACATCCTAACTTAACTTCCCACATGATTCTGAGTTGTTTGAAACCTGCATCATTGCTGTACACAGCAAGATAAAAAGAGGATTTCTCAGTGCGTTGAATGCTTTGACATTAAAAGCAGTACACATTTCAACTTTACTCCAATCTACTGACTGCAAACTTCATGGATACATCCTAACATAACTTCCCACATGATACTGACTTCATTGAAACCTTTTCCATGAGTCTGCTCAAGAAGAAAAAAAAGGTGTTATCTCAGTGCATAGAAAGCATTTACATTGAAAGTGTATTCATTTCCATTTTACTCACAAGTACTGACTGCAAACCTTATGGAAACATATCCACATAACTTCCTTCATGATTCTAAGTTGTATGAAACCTGCATTATTGCTCTGCACATCAAGAAAAAGAAGTTGGTTTCTCAGAGCGTTGAATGCTTTGACATTTAAAGCAGTATACATTTCAACTTTACTCCAATCTACTGACTGCAAACTTTATGGAAACATCCTAACTTAACTTCCCACATGATACTGTGTTCATTGAAACCTTTTGCATAGCTCTGCTCAACAAGACAAAAAAGTTGTTATCTCAGAGCATAGAATGCATTTACATTGAAAGTGTATTCATTTCCATTTTACTCACAAGTACTGACTGCAAAACTTATGGAAACATATCCACATAACTTCCCACAAGATTCTGAGTTGTTAGAAACCTGCATCATTGCTGTACACAGCAAGATAAAAAAGAGGACTTCTCGGTGCGTTGAATGTTTTGATATGAAAAGCAGTATACATTTCAATTTTACTCCAACCTACTGACTTCAAACTTTATGGAAACATCCTCACTTAACTTCCCACATGATACTGAGTTCATTGAAACCATTTCCTGGACTCTGCTCAACAAGGCAAAAAAGTTGTTATCTCAGAGCATACAATGCATTTACATTGAAAGTGTATTCATTTCCATTTTACTCACAAGTACTGACTGCAAAACTTATGGAAACTTATCCACATAACTACCCACATGATTCTGAGTTGTTAGAAACCTGCATCAGTGCTGTACACAGCAAGATAAAAAAGAGGATTTCTCAGTGCGTTGAATGCTTTGACATTAAAAGCAGTATACATTTCAATTTTACTCAAAACTACTGACTGCAAATTTTATGGAAACATCCAAACATAACTTCCCACATGATACTGACTTCATTGAAACCTTCTCCATGAGTCTGCTCAACAAGACAAAAAAGTTGTTATCTCAGAGCATACAATGCATTTGCATTGAAAGTGTATTCATTTCCATTTTACTCACAAGTACTGACTGCAAACCTTATGGAAACATATCCACATAACTTCGCACATGATTCCCAGTTGTTTGAAACCTGCATCATTGCTGTACACAGCAAGATAAAAAAGAGGACTTCTCAGTGCGTTGAATGCTTTGACATTAAAAGCAGTGTACATTTCAATTTTACTCCAACCTACTGACTTCAAACTTTATGGAAACATCCTCACTTAACTTCCCACATGATACTGAGTAAAATGAAACCATTTCCTGGACCCTGTTCAACAAGACAAAAAAGTTGTTATCTCAGAGCATACAATGCATTTACATTGAAAGTGTATTCATTTCCATTTTATTCACAAGTGCTGACTGCAAACCTTACGGAAACATATCCAGATAACTTCCTTCATGATTCTAAGTTGTATGAAACCTGCATCATTGCTCTGCACATCAAGATAAAAAAGTTGATTTCTCAGTGCGTTGAATGCTTTGACATTAAAAGCAGTATACATTTCAACTTTACTCCAATCTAGTGACTGCAAACTTTATGGAAACATCCTAACTTAACTTCCCACATGATTCTGAGTTCATTCAAACCTTTTCCATGATTCTCCTCAACAAGATAAAAAAGTTGTTATCTCAGAGCATAGAATGCATTTACATTGAAAGTGTAATCATTTCCATTTTACTCACAAGTACTGACTGCAAACCTGATGGAAACATATCCACATAACTTCCCACATGATTCTGAGTTGTTTGAAACCTGCATCATTGTTGTACACAGCAAGATAAAAAATAGGATTTCTCAGTGCGTTGAATGCTTTGACATTAAAAGCAGTATACATTTCAATTTTACTCCAACCTACTGACTTCAAACTTTATGGAAACATCCTCACTTAACTTCCCACATGATACTGAGTTCATTGAAACCATTTCCTGGACTCTGCTCAACAAGACAAAAAAGTTGTTATCTCAGTGCATACAATGCATTTACATTGAAAGTGTATTCATTTCCATTTTACTCACAAGTGCTGACTGCAAACCTTATGGAAACATATCCACATAACTTCCTTCATGATTCTGAGTTGTTAGAAACCTGCATCATTGCTGTACAAAGCAAGATAAAAAAGAGGGCTTCTCAGTGCGTTGAATGCTTTGACATTAAAAGCAGTATAGATTTCAATTTTACTCCAACCTACTGACTTCAAACTTTATGGAAACATCCTCACTTAACTTCCCACATGATACTGAGTTCATTGAAACCATTTCCATAGCTCTTCTCAACAAGACAAAAAAGTTGTTATCTCAGAGCATACAATGCATTTACATTGAAAGTGTATTCATTTCCATTTTACTCACAAGTACTGACTGCAAACATTATGGAAACATATCCACATAACTTACCACATGATTCTGAGTTGTTAGAAACCTCCATCAGTGCTGTACACAGCAAGATAAAAAAGAGGATTTCTCAGTGCGTTGAATGCTTTGATATTAAAAGCAGTATACATTTCAATATTACTCCAAACTACTGACTGCAAACTTTATGGAAACATCCAAACATAACTTCCCACATGATACTGACTTCATTGAAACCTTCTCCATGAGTCTGCTCAACAAGATAAAAAAGTTATTATCTCAGTGCATAGAATACATTTACATTGAAAGTGTAATCATTTCCACTTTACTCACAAGTACTGACTACAAACCTGATGGAAACATATCCACATAACTTCCCACATGATTCTGAGTTGTTTGAAACCTGCATCATTGCTGTACACAGCAAGATAAAAAGAGGATTTCTCAGTGCGTTGAATGCTTTGACATTAAAAGCAGTACACATTTCAACTTTACTCCAATCTACTGACTGCAATCTTCATGGATACATCCTAACATAACTTCCCACATGATACTGACTTCATTGAAACCTTTTCCATGAGTCTGCTCAAGAAGAAAAAAAAGTTGTTATCTCAGAGCATACAATGCATTTACATTGAAAGTGTATTCATTTCCATTTTACTCACAAGTACTGACTGCAAACATTATGGAAACATATCCACATAACTTACCACATGATTCTGAGTTGTTAGAAACCTCCATCAGTGCTGTACACAGCAAGATAAAAAAGAGGATTTCTCAGTGCGTTGAATGCTTTGATATTAAAAGCAGTATACATTTCAATATTACTCCAAACTACTGACTGCAAACTTTATGGAAACATCCAAACATAACTTCCCACATGATACTGACTTCATTGAAACCTTCTCCATGAGTCTGCTCAACAAGATAAAAAAGTTATTATCTCAGTGCATAGAATACATTTACATTGAAAGTGTAATCATTTCCACTTTACTCACAAGTACTGACTACAAACCTGATGGAAACATATCCACATAACTTCCCACATGATTCTGAGTTGTTTGAAACCTGCATCATTGCTGTACACAGCAAGATAAAAAGAGGATTTCTCAGTGCGTTGAATGCTTTGACATTAAAAGCAGTACACATTTCAACTTTACTCCAATCTACTGACTGCAATCTTCATGGATACATCCTAACATAACTTCCCACATGATACTGACTTCATTGAAACCTTTTCCATGAGTCTGCTCAAGAAGAAAAAAAAGGTGTTATCTCAGTGCATAGAAAGCATTTACATTGAAAGTGTAATCATTTCCATTTTACTCACAAGTACTGACTGCAAACCTTATGGAAACATATCCACATAACTTACCACATGATTCTGAGTTGTTTGAAACCTGCATCATTGCTGTGCACATCAAGATAAAAAAGTGGCTTTCTCAGCACGTTGAATGCTTTCACATTAAAACCAGTATACATTTCCATTTTACTCCTACCTACTGACTTCAAACTTTATGGAAACATGATAAATTAACTTCCCACATGATACTGAGTTCATTGAAACCATTTCCATAGCTCTTCTCAACAAGACAAAAAAGTTGTTATCTCAGAGCATACAATGCATTTACATTGAAAGTGTATTCATTTCCATTTTTCTCACAAGTACTGACTGCAAAACTTATGGAAACCTATCCACATAACTACCCACATGATTCTGAGTTGTTAGAAACCTCCATCAGTGCTGTACACAGCAAGATAAAAAAGAGGATTTCTCAGTGCGTTGAATGGTTTGACATTAAAAGCAGTATACATTTCAATTTTACTCCAAACGACTGACTGCAAACTTTATGGAAAGATCCAAACATAACTTCCCACATGATACTGACTTCATTGAAACCTTCTCCATGAGTCTGCTCAACAAGACAAAAAAGTTGTTATCTCAGAGCATAGAATGCATTTGCATTGAAAGAGTATTCATTTCCATTTTACTCACAAGTACTGACTGCAAACCTTATGGAAACATATCCACATAACTTCCTTCATGATTCTAAGTTGTATGAAACCTGCATCATTGCTCTACACATCAAGATAACAAAGTTGATTTCTCACTGCGTTGAATGCTTTGACATTAAAAGCAGTATACATTTCAACTTTACTCCAATACTGACTGCAAACTTTATGGAAACATCCTAAAATAACTTCCCACATGATACTGACTTCATTGAAACCTTTTCCATGAGTCTGCTCAACAAGATAAAAAAGTTGTTATCTCAGTGCATAGAAAGCATTTACATTGAAAGTGTATTCATTTCCATTTTACTCACAAGTACTGACTGCAAAACTTATGGAAACATATCCACATAACTTCCCACATGATTCCCAGTTGTTTGAAACCTGCATCATTGCTGTACACAGCAAGATAAAAAAGAGGACTTCTCAGAGCGTTGAATGCTTTCACATTAAAAGCAGTATACATTTCAATTTTACTCCAACCTACTGACTTCAAACTTTATGGAAACATCCTCACTTAACTTCCCACATGATACTGAGTTCATTGAAACCATTTCCTGGACTCTGCTCAACAAGACAATAAAGTTGTTATCTCAGTGCATACAATGTATTTACATTGAAAGTGTATTCAATTCCCTTTTACTCAGAAGTACTTACTGCAAACCTTATGGAAACATATCCACAGAACTTCCTTCATGATTCTAAGTTGTATGAAACCTGCATTATTGCTCTGCACATCAAGATAAAAAAGTTGTTTTCTCAGAGCGTTGAATGCTTTGACATTTAAAGCAGTATACATTTCAACTTTACTCCAATCTACTGACTGCAAACTTTATGGAAACATGATAACTTAACTTCCCACATGATACTGAGTTCATTGAAACCATTTCCTGGACTGTGCTCAACAAGACAAAAAAGTTGTTATCTCAGAGCATACATTGAAAGTGTATTCATTTCCATTTTACTCACAAGTACTGACTGCAAAACTTATGGAAACATATCCACATAACTACCCACATGATTCTGAGTTGTTAGAAACCTCCATCAGTGCTGTACACAGCAAGATAAAAAAGAGGATTTCTCAGTGCGTTGAATGCTTTGATATTAAAAGCAGTATACATTTCAATATTACTCCAAACTACTGACTGCAAACTTTATGGAAACATCCAAACATAACTTCCCACATGATACTGACTTCATTGAAACCTTCTCCATGAGTCTGCTCAATAAGACAAAAAAGTTGTTATTTCAGAGCATACAATGCATTTATATTGAAAGTGTATTCATTTCCATTTTACTCACAAGTGCTGACTGCAAACCTTATGGAAACATATCCACAGAACTTCCTTCATGATTCTGAGTTGTTAGAAACCTGCATCATTGCTGTACACAGCAAGATAAAAAAGAGGGCTTCTCAGTGCGTTGAATGCTCTGACATTAAAAGCAGTATACATTTCAATTTTACTCCAACCTACTGACTTCAAACTTTATAGAAACATCCTCACTTAACTTCCCACATGATACTGAGTTCATTCAAACCTTTTCCATGATTCTGCTCAACAAGATAAAAATGTTATTATCTCAGTGCATAGAATACATTTACATTGAAAGTGTAATCATTTCCACTTTACTCACAAGTACTGACTACAAACCTGATGGAAACATATCGAAATAACTTCCCACATGATTCTGAGTTGTTTGAAACCTGCATCATTGCTGTACACAGCAAGATAAAAAGAGGATTTCTCAGTGTGTTGAATGCTTTGACATTAAAAGCAGTACACATTTCAACTTTACTCCAATCTGCTGACTGCAAACTTCATGGATACATCCTAACATAACTTCCCACATGATACTGACTTCATTGAAACCTTTTCCATGAGTCTGCTCAAGAAGAAAAAAAAGGTGTTATCTCAGTGCATAGAAAGCATTTACATTGAAAGTGTAATCATTTCCATTTTACTCACAAGTACTGACTGCAAACCTTATGGAAATATATCCACATAACTTCCTTCATGATTCTGAGTTGTATGAAACCTGCATCATTGCTCTGCACATCAAGATAACAAAGTTGATTTCTCAGTACGTTGAATGCTTTGACATTAAAAGCAGCACACATTTCAACTTTACTCCAATCTACTGACTGCAAACTTTATGGATACATCCTAACATAACTTCCCACATGATACTGACTTCATTGAAACCTTTTCCATGAGTCTGCTCAACAAGAAAAAAAAGGTGTTACCTCAGTGCATAGAAAGCATTTACATTGAAAGTGTAATCATTTCCATTTTACTCACAAGTACTGACTGCAAACCTGATGGAAACATATCCACATAACTTCCCACATGATACTGAGTTCATTCAAACATTTTCCATGATTCTGCTCAACAAGATAAAAATGTTGTTCTCAGTGCATGCAATGCATGTACATTGAAAGTGTATTCATTTCCATTTTCCTCAGAAGTACTAACTGCAAACCTTATGGAAACATATCCACAGAACTTCCTTCATGATTCTAAGTTGTATGAAACCTGCATTATTGCTCTGCACATCAAGAAAAAGAAGTTGGTTTCTCAGAGCGTTGAATGCTTTGACATTTAAAGCAGTATACATTTCAACTTTACTCCAATCTACTGACTGCAAACTTTATGGAAACATGATAACTTAACTTCCCACATGATACTGAGTTTATTGAAACCATTTCCTTGACTCTGCTCAACAAGACAAAATAGTTGTTATCTCAGAGCATAGAATGCATTTACATTGAAAGTGTATTCATTTCCATTTTACTCACAAGTACTGACTGCAAAACTTATGGAAACATATCCACATAACTTCCCACAAGATTCTGAGTTGTTAGAAACCTGCATCATTGCTGTACACAGCAAGATAAAAAAGAGGACTTCTCGGTGCGTTGAATGTTTTGATATGAAAAGCAGTATACATTTCAATTTTACTCCAACCTACTGACTTCAAACTTTATGGAAACATCCTCACTTAACTTCCCACATGATACTGAGTTCATTGAAACCTTCTCCATGAGTCTGCTCAACAAGACAAAAAAGTTGTTATCTCAGAGCATACAATGCATTTGCATTGAAAGTGTATTCATTTCCATTTTACTCACAAGTACTGACTGCAAACTTTATGGAAACATATCCACATAACTTCACACATGATTCCCAGTTGTTTGAAACCTGCATCATTGCTGTACACAGCAAGATAAAAAAGAGGACTTCTCAGTGCGTTGAATGCTTTGACATTAAAAGCAGTGTACATTTCAATTTTACTCCAACCTACTGACTTCAAACTTTATGGAAACATCCTCACGTAACTTCCCACATGATACTGAGTAAAATGAAACCATTTCCTGGACCCTGTTCAACAAGACAAAAAAGTTGTTATCTCAGAGCATACAATGCATTTACATTGAAAGTGTATTCATTTCCATTTTATTCACAAGTGCTGACTGCAAACCTTATGGAAACATATCCAGATAACTTCCTTCATGATTCTAAGTTGTATGAAACCTGCATCATTGCTCTGCACATCAAGATAAAAAAGTTGATTTCTCAGTGCGTTGAATGCTTTGACATTAAAAGCAGTATACATTTCAACTTTACTCCAATCTAGTGACTGCAAACTTTATGGAAACATCCTAACTTAACTTCCCACATGATTCTGAGTTCATTCAAACCTTTTCCATGATTCTCCTCAACAAGATAAAAAAGTTGTTATCTCAGAGCATAGAATGCATTTACATTGAAAGTGTAATCATTTCCATTTTACTCACAAGTACTGACTGCAAACCTGATGGAAACATATCCACATAACTTCCCACATGATTCTGAGTTGTTTGAAACCTGCATCATTGTTGTACACAGCAAGATAAAAAAGAGGATTTCTCAGTGCGTTGAATGGTTTGACATTAAAAGCAGTATACATTTCAATTTTACTCCAAACTACTGACTGCAAACTTTATGAAAACATCCAAACATAACTTCCCACATGATACTGACTTCATTGAAACCTTCTCCATGAGTCTGCTCAACAAGACAAAAAAGTTGTTATCTCAGAGCATACAATGCATTTGCATTGAAAGTGTATTCATTTCCATTTTATTCACAAGTACTGACTGCAAACCTTATGGAAACATATCCACATAACTTCCTTCATGATTCTAAGCTGTATGAAACCTGCATCATTGCTCTGCACATCAAGATAACAAAGTTGATTTCTCAGTGCGTTGAATACTTTGACATTAAAAGCAGTACACATTTCAACTTTACTCCAATCTACTGACTGCAAACTTTATGGAAACATCCTCACTTAACTTCCCACATGATACTGAGTTCATTGAAACAATTTCCTGGACTCTGCTCAACAAGACAAAAAAGTTGTTATCTCAGAGCATACAATGCATTTACATTGGAAGTGTATTCATTTCCATTTTACTCACAAGTGCTGACTGCAAACCTTATGGAAACATATCCACAGAACTTCTTTCATGATTCCAAGTTGTATGAAACCTGCATCATTGCTCTGCACATCAAGATAACAAAGTTGATTTCTCAGTGCGTTGAATGCTTTGACATTAAAAGCAGTATACATTTCAACTTTACTCCAATACTGACTGCAAACTTTATGGAAACATCCTAACATAACTTCCCACATGATACTGAGTTCATAGAAACCTTTTCCATGAGTCTGCTCAACAAGATAAAAAAGGTGTTATCTCAGTGCATAGAAAGCATTTACATTGAAAGTGTATTCATTTCCATTTTACTCACAAGTACTGACTGCAAACCTTATGGAAACATATCCAGATAACTTCCCACATGATTCTGAGTTGTTTGAAACCTGCATCATTGCTGTGCACATCAAGATAAAAAAGTGGCTTTCTCAGCACGTTGAATGCTTTCACATTAAAAGCAGTATACATTTCAATTTTACTCCTACCTACTGACTTCAAACTTTATGGAAACATGATAACTTAACTTCCCACATGATACTGAGTTCATTGAAACCATTTCCTTGACTCTGCTCAACAAGACAAAATAGTTGCTATCTCAGAGCATACAGTGCATTTACATTGAAAGTGTTTTCATTTCCATTTTACACACAAGTACTGACTGCAAAACTTATGGAAACATATCCACATAACTTCCCACATGATTCTGAGTTGTTTGAAACCTGCATCATTGCTGTACACAGCAAGATAAAAAAGAGGATTTCTCAGGGCGTTGAATGCCTCTACATTAAAAGCAGTATACATTTCAATTTTTCTCCAACCTACTGATTTCAAACTTTATGGAAACATTCTCACTTAACTTCCCACATGATACTGAGTTCACTCAAACCTTTTCCATGATTCTGCTCAACAAGATAAAAATGTTGTTCTCAGTGCATGCAATGTATGTACATTGAAAGTGTATTCATTTCCATTTTCCTCAGAAGTCCTAACTGCAAACCTTATGGAAAGATATCCCCAGAACTTCCTTCATGATTCTAAGTTGTATGAAACCTGCATTATTGCTCTGCACATCAAGATAAAAAAGTTGGTTTCTCAGAGCATACAATGCTTTTACATTGAAAGTGTATTCATTTCCATTTTACTCACAAGTACTGATTGCAAACCTTATGGAAACATATCCACATTACTTCCCAGATGATTCTGAGTTGTCTGAAACCTGCATCATTGCTGTGCACATCAAGATAAAAAAGTGGCTTTCTCAGCACGTTGAATGCTTTCACATTAAAAGGAGTATACATTTCAATTTTACTCCTACCTACTGACTTCAAACTTTATGGAAACATGATAACTTAACTTCCCACATGATACTGAGTTCATTGAAAATATTTCCTTGACTCTGCTCAACAAGACAAAATAGTTGTTATCTCAGAGCATACAATGCATTTACATTGAAAGTGTATTCATTTCCATTTTACTCACAAGTACTGACTGCAAAACTTATGGAAACATATCCACATAACTTCCCACATGATTCCCAGTTGTTTGAAACCTGCATCATTGCTGTACACAGCAAGATAAAAAAGAGGACTTCTCAGAGCGTTGAATGCTTTCACATTAAAAGCAGTATACATTTCAATTTTACTCCAACCTACTGACTTCAAACTTTATGGAAACATCCTCACTTAACTTCCCACATGATACTGAGTTCATTGAAACCATTTCCTGGACTCTGCTCAACAAGACAATAAAGTTGTTATCTCAGTGCATACAATGTATTTACATTGAAAGTGTATTCAATTCCATTTTACTCAGAAGTACTTACTGCAAACCTTATGGAAACATATCCACAGAACTTCCTTCATGATTCTAAGTTGTATGAAACCTGCATTATTGCTCTGCACATCAAGATAAAAAAGTTGTTTTCTCAGAGCGTTGAATGCTTTGACATTTAAAGCAGTATACATTTCAACTTTACTCCAATTTACTGACTGCAAACTTTATGGAAACATGATAACTTAACTTCCCACATGATACTGAGTTCATTGAAACCATTTCCTGGACTGTGCTCAACAAGACAAAAAAGTTGTTATCTCAGAGCATACAATGCATTTACATTGAAAGTGTATTCATTTCCATTTTACTCACAAGTACTGACTGCAAAACTTATGGAAACATATCCACATAACTACCCACATGATTCTGAGTTGTTAGAAACCTCCATCAGTGCTGTACACAGCAAGATAAAAAAGAGGATTTCTCAGTGCGTTGAATGCTTTGATATTAAAAGCAGTATACATTTCAATATTACTCCAAACTACTGACTGCAAACTTTATGGAAACATCCAAACATAACTTCCCACATGATACTGACTTCATTGAAACCTTCTCCATGAGTCTGCTCAATAAGACAAAAAAGTTGTTATTTCAGAGCATACAATGCATTTATATTGAAAGTGTATTCATTTCCATTTTACTCACAAGTGCTGACTGCAAACCTTATGGAAACATATCCACAGAACTTCCTTCATGATTCTGAGTTGTTAGAAACCTGCATCATTGCTGTACACAGCAAGATAAAAAAGAGGGCTTCTCAGTGCGTTGAATGCTCTGACATTAAAAGCAGTATACATTTCAATTTTACTCCAACCTACTGACTTCAAACTTTATAGAAACATCCTCACTTAACTTCCTACATGATACTGAGTTCATTCAAACCTTTTCCATGATTCTGCTCAACAAGATAAAAATGTTATTATCTCAGTGCATAGAATACATTTACATTGAAAGTGTAATCATTTCCACTTTACTCACAAGTACTGACTACAAACCTGATGGAAACATATCGACATAACTTCCCACATGATTCTGAGTTGTTTGAAACCTGCATCATTGCTGTACACAGCAAGATAAAAAGAGGATTTCTCAGTGTGTTGAATGCTTTGACATTAAAAGCAGTACACATTTCAACTTTACTCCAATCTGCTGACTGCAAACTTCATGGATACATCCTAACATAACTTCCCACATGATACTGACTTCATTGAAACCTTTTCCATGAGTCTGCTCAAGAAGAAAAAAAAGGTGTTATCTCAGTGCATAGAAAGCATTTACATTGAAAGTGTAATCATTTCCATTTTACTCACAAGTACTGACTGCAAACCTTATGGAAATATATCCACATAACTTCCTTCATGATTCTGAGTTGTATGAAACCTGCATCATTGCTCTGCACATCAAGATAACAAAGTTGATTTCTCAGTACGTTGAATGCTTTGACATTAAAAGCAGCACACATTTCAACTTTACTCCAATCTACTGACTGCAAACTTTATGGATACATCCTAACATAACTTCCCACATGATACTGACTTCATTGAAACCTTTTCCATGAGTCTGCTCAACAAGAAAAAAAAGGTGTTACCTCAGTGCATAGAAAGCATTTACATTGAAAGTGTAATCATTTCCATTTTACTCACAAGTACTGACTGCAAACCTGATGGAAACATATCCACATAACTTCCCACATGATACTGAGTTCATTCAAACATTTTCCATGATTCTGCTCAACAAGATAAAAATGTTGTTCTCAGTGCATGCAATGCATGTACATTGAAAGTGTATTCATTTCCATTTTCCTCAGAAGTACTAACTGCAAACCTTATGGAAACATATCCACAGAACTTCCTTCATGATTCTAAGTTGTATGAAACCTGCATTATTGCTCTGCACATCAAGAAAAAGAAGTTGGTTTCTCAGAGCGTTGAATGCTTTGACATTTAAAGCAGTATACATTTCAACTTTACTCCAATCTACTGACTGCAAACTTTATGGAAACATGATAACTTAACTTCCCACATGATACTGAGTTTATTGAAACCATTTCCTTGACTCTGCTCAACAAGACAAAATAGTTGTTATCTCAGAGCATAGAATGCATTTACATTGAAAGTGTATTCATTTCCATTTTACTCACAAGTACTGACTGCAAAACTTATGGAAACATATCCACATAACTTCCCACAAGATTCTGAGTTGTTAGAAACCTGCATCATTGCTGTACACAGCAAGATAAAAAAGAGGACTTCTCGGTGCGTTGAATGTTTTGATATGAAAAGCAGTATACATTTCAATTTTACTCCAACCTACTGACTTCAAACTTTATGGAAACATCCTCACTTAACTTCCCACATGATACTGAGTTCATTGAAACCTTCTCCATGAGTCTGCTCAACAAGACAAAAAAGTTGTTATCTCAGAGCATACAATGCATTTGCATTGAAAGTGTATTCATTTCCATTTTACTCACAAGTACTGACTGCAAACTTTATGGAAACATATCCACATAACTTCACACATGATTCCCAGTTGTTTGAAACCTGCATCATTGCTGTACACAGCAAGATAAAAAAGAGGACTTCTCAGTGCGTTGAATGCTTTGACATTAAAAGCAGTGTACATTTCAATTTTACTCCAACCTACTGACTTCAAACTTTATGGAAACATCCTCACTTAACTTCCCACATGATACTGAGTAAAATGAAACCATTTCCTGGACCCTGTTCAACAAGACAAAAAAGTTGTTATCTCAGAGCATACAATGCATTTACATTGAAAGTGTATTCATTTCCATTTTATTCACAAGTGCTGACTGCAAACCTTATGGAAACATATCCAGATAACTTCCTTCATGATTCTAAGTTGTATGAAACCTGCATCATTGCTCTGCACATCAAGATAAAAAAGTTGATTTCTCAGTGCGTTGAATGCTTTGACATTAAAAGCAGTATACATTTCAACTTTACTCCAATCTAGTGACTGCAAACTTTATGGAAACATCCTAACTTAACTTCCCACATGATTCTGAGTTCATTCAAACCTTTTCCATGATTCTCCTCAACAAGATAAAAAAGTTGTTATCTCAGAGCATAGAATGCATTTGCATTGAAAGTGTAATCATTTCCATTTTACTCACAAGTACTGACTGCAAACCTGATGGAAACATATCCACATAACTTCCCACATGATTCTGAGTTGTTTGAAACCTGCATCATTGCTGTACACAGCAAGATAAAAAAGAGGATTTCTCAGTGCGTTGAATGGTTTGACATTAAAAGCAGTATACATTTCAATTTTACTCCAAACTACTGACTGCAAACTTTATGAAAACATCCAAACATAACTTCCCACATGATACTGACTTCATTGAAACCTTCTCCATGAGTCTGCTCAACAAGACAAAAAAGTTGTTATCTCAGAGCATACAATGCATTTGCATTGAAAGTGTATTCATTTCCATTTTATTCACAAGTACTGACTGCAAACCTTATGGAAACATATCCACATAACTTCCTTCATGATTCTAAGCTGTATGAAACCTGCATCATTGCTCTGCACATCAAGATAACAAAGTTGATTTCTCAGTGCGTTGAATACTTTGACATTAAAAGCAGTACACATTTCAACTTTACTCCAATCTACTGACTGCAAACTTTATGGAAACATCCTCACTTAACTTCCCACATGATACTGAGTTCATTGAAACCATTTCCTGGACTCTGCTCAACAAGACAAAAAAGTTGTTATCTCAGAGCATACAATGCATTTACATTGGAAGTGTATTCATTTCCATTTCACTCACAAGTGCTGACTGCAAACCTTATGGAAACATATCCACAGAACTTCTTTCATGATTCCAAGTTGTATGAAACCTGCATCATTGCTCTGCACATCAAGATAACAAAGTTGATTTCTCAGTGCGTTGAATGCTTTGACATTAAAAGCAGTATACATTTCAACTTTACTCCAATACTGACTGCAAACTTTATGGAAACATCCTAACATAACTTCCCACATGATACTGAGTTCATTGAAACCTTTTCCATGAGTCTGCTCAACAAGATAAAAAAGGTGTTATCTCAGTGCATAGAAAGCATTTACATTGAAAGTGTATTCATTTCCATTTTACTCACAAGTACTGACTGCAAACCTTATGGAAACATATCCAGATAACTTCCCACATGATTCTGAGTTGTTTGAAACCTGCATCATTGCTGTGCACATCAAGATAAAAAAGTGGCTTTCTCAGCACGTTGAATGCTTTCACATTAAAAGCAGTATACATTTCAATTTTACTCCTACCTACTGACTTCAAACTTTATGGAAACATGATAACTTAACTTCCCACATGATACTGAGTTCATTGAAACCATTTCCTTGACTCTGCTCAACAAGACAAAATAGTTGCTATCTCAGAGCATACAGTGCATTTACATTGAAAGTGTATTCATTTCCATTTTACTCACAAGTACTGACTGCAAAACTTATGGAAACATATCCACATAACTTCCCACATGATTCTGAGTTGTTTGAAACCTGCATCTTTGCTGTACACAGCAAGATAAAAAAGAGGATTTCTCAGGGCGTTGAATGCCTCTACATTAAAAGCAGTATACATTTCAATTTTTCTCCAACCTACTGATTTCAAACTTTATGGAAACATACTCACTTAACTTCCCACATGATACTGAGTTCACTCAAACCTTTTCCATGATTCTGCTCAACAAGATAAAAATGTTGTTCTCAGTGCATGCAATGTATGTACATTGAAAGTGTATTCATTTCCATTTTCCTCAGAAGTCCTAACTGCAAACCTTATGGAAAGATATCCCCAGAACTTCCTTCATGATTCTAAGTTGTATGAAACCTGCATTATTGCTCTGCACATCAAGATAAAAAAGTTGGTTTCTCAGAGCATACAATGCTTTTACATTGAAAGTGTATTCATTTCCATTTTTCTCACAAGTACTGACTGCAAACCTTATGGAAACATATCCACATAACTTCCCACATGATTCTGAGTTGTTTGAAACCTGCATCATTGCTGTGCACATCAAGATAAAAAAAGTGGCTTTCACAGCACGTTGAATGCTTTCACATTGAAAGCAGTATACATTTCAATTTTACTCCTACCTACTGACCTCAAACTTTATGGAAACATCCTCACTTAACTTCCCACATGATACTGAGTTCATTGAAACCATTTCCTGGACTCTGCTAAACAAGGCAAAAAAGTTGTTATCTCAGAGCACTCAATGCATTTACATTGAAAGTGTATTCATTTCCATTTTACTCACAAGTACTGACTGCAAAACTTATGGAAACTTATCCACATAACAACCCACATGATTCTGAGTTGTTAGAAACCTGCAGCAGTGCTGTACACAGCAAGATAAAAAAGAGGATTTCTCAGTGCGTTGAATGCTTTGACATTAAAAGCAGTATACATTTCAATTTTACTCCAAACTACTGACTGCAAACTTTATGGAAACATCCAAACATAACTCCCCACATGATACTGACCTCATTGAAATCTTCTCCATGAGTCTGCTCAACAAGACAAAAAAGTTGTTATCTCAGAGCATACAATGCATTTGCATTGAAAGTGTATTCCTTTCCATTTTACTCACAAGTACTGACTGCAAACCTTATGGAAACATATCCACATAACTTCCCACATGATTCTGAGTTGTTTGAAACCTGCATCATTGCTGTGCACATCAAGATAAAAAAGTGGCTATCTCAGCACGTTGAATGCTTTCACATTAAAAGCAGCATACATTTCAATTTTACTCCTACCTACTGACTTCAAACTTTATGGAAACATGATAACTTAACTTCCCACATGATACTGAGTTCATTGAAACCATTTCCTTGACTCTGCTCAACAAGACAAAATAGTTGTTATCTCAGAGCATACAATGCATTGACATTGAAAGTGTATTCATTTCCATTTTACTCACAAGTACTGACTGCAAAACTTATGGAAACATATCCACATAACTACCTACATGATTCTGAGTTGTTAGAAACCTGCATCAGTGCTGTACACAGCAAGATAAAAAAGAGGATTTCTCAGTGCGTTGAATGGTTTGACATTAAAAGCAGTATACATTTCAATTTTACTCCAAACGACTGACTGCAAACTTTATGGAAACATCCAAACATAACTTCCCACATGATACTGACTTCATTGAAACCTTCTCCATGAGTCTGCTCAACAAGACAAAAAAGTTGTTATCTCAGAGCATAGAATGCATTTGCATTGAAAGAGTATTCATTTCCATTTTACTCACAAGTACTGACTGCAAACCTTATGGAAACATATCCACATAACTTCCTTCATGATTCTAAGTTGTATGAAACCTGCATCATTGCTCTGCACATCAAGATAACAAAGTTGATTTCTCAGTGCGTTGAATGCTTTGACATTAAAAGCAGTATACATTTCAACTTTACTCCAATACTGACTGCAAACTTTATGGAAACATCCTAAAATAACTTCCCACATGATACTGACTTCATTGAAACCTTTTCCATGAGTCTCCTCAACAAGATAAAAAAGTTGTTATCTCAGTGCATAGAAAGCATTTACATTGAAAGTGTATTCATTTCCATTTTACTCACAAGTACTGATTGCAAACCTTATGGAAACATATCCACATAACTTCCCAGATGATTCTGAGTTGTTTGAAACCTGCATCATTGCTGTGCACATCAAGATAAAAAAGTGGCTTTCTCAGCACGTTGAATGCTTTCACATTAAAACCAGTATACATTTCAATTTTACACCTACCTACTGACTTCAAACTTTATGGAAACATGATAACTTAACTTCCCACATGATACTGAGTTCATTGAAACCATTTCCTTGACTCTGCTCAACAAGACAAAATAGTTGTTATCTCAGAGCATACAATGCATTTACATTGAAAGTGTATTCATTTCCATTTTACTCACAAGTACTGACTGCAAAACTTATGGAAACATATCCACATAACTTCCCACATGATTCCCAGTTGTTTGAAACCTGCATCATTGCTGTACACCGCAAGATAAAAAAGAGGACTTCTCAGAGCGTTGAATGCTTTCACATTAAAAGCAGTATACATTTCAATTTTACTCCAACCTACTGACTTCAAACTTTATGGAAACATCCTCACTTAACTTCCCACATGATACTGAGTTCATTGAAACCATTTCCTGAACTCTGCTCAACAAGACAAAAAAGTTGTTATTTCAGAGCATACAATGCATTTATATTGAAAGTGTATTCATTTCCATTTTACTCACAAGTACTGACTGCAAACCTTATGGAAACATATCCACATAACTTACCACATGATTCTGAGTTGTTTGAAACCTGCATCATTGCTGTGCACATCAAGATAAAAAAGTGGCTTTCTCAGCACGTTGAATGCTTTCACATTAAAACCAGTATACATTTCCATTTTACTCCTACCTACTGACTTCAAACTTTATGGAAACATGATAAATTAACTTCCCACATGATACTGAGTTCATTGAAACCATTTCCATAGCTCTTCTCAACAAGACAAAAAAGTTGTTATCTTAGAGTATACAATGCATTTACATTGAAAGTGTATTCATTTCCATTTTACTCACAAGTACTGACTGCAAACATTATGGAAACATATCCAGATAACTTACCACATGATTCTGAGTTGTTAGAAACCTCCATCAGTGCTGTACACAGCAAGATAAAAAAGAGGATTTCTCAGTGCGTTGAATGCTTTGATATTAAAAGCAGTATACATTTCAATATTACTCCAAACTACTGACTGCAAACTTTATGGAAACATCCAAACATAACTTCCCACATGATACTGACTTCATTGAAACCTTCTCCATGAGTCTGCTCAACAAGACAAAAAAGTTGTTATTTCAGAGCATACAATGCATTTATATTGAAAGTGTATTCATTTCCATTTTACTCACAAGTGCTGACTGCAAACCTTATGGAAACATATCCACATAACTTCCTTCATGATTCTGAGTTGTTAGAAACCTGCATCATTGCTGTACACAGCAAGATAAAAAAGAGGGCTACTCAGTGCGTTGAATGCTTTGACATTAAAAGCAGTATACATTTCAATTTTACTCCAACCTACTGACTTCAAACTTTATGGAAACATCCTAACTTAACTTCCCACATGATTCTGAGTTCATTCAAACCTTTTCCATGATTCTGCTCAACAAGATAAAAAAGTTGTTATCTCAGAGCATAGAATGCATTTGCATTGAAAGAGTATTCATTTCCATTTTACTCACAAGTACTGACTGCAAACCTTATGGAAACATATCCACATAACTTCCTTCATGATTCTAAGTTGTATGAAACCTGCATCATTGCTCTACACATCAAGATAACAAAGTTGATTTCTCACTGCGTTGAATGCTTTGACATTAAAAGCAGTATACATTTCAACTTTACTCCAATACTGACTGCAAACTTTATGGAAACATCCTAAAATAACTTCCCACATGATACTGACTTCATTGAAACCTTTTCCATGAGTCTGCTCAACAAGATAAAAAAGTTGTTATCTCAGTGCATAGAAAGCATTTACATTGAAAGTGTATTCATTTCCATTTTACTCACAAGTACTGATTGCAAACCTTATGGAAACATATCCACATTACTTCCCAGATGATTCTGAGTTGTTTGAAACCTGCATCATTGCTGTGCACATCAAGATAAAAAAGTGGCTTTCTCAGCACGTTGAATGCTTTCACATTAAAAGGAGTATACATTTCAATTTTACTCCTACCTACTGACTTCAAACTTTATGGAAACATGATAACTTAACTTCCCACATGATACTGAGTTCATTGAAAATATTTCCTTGACTCTGCTCAACAAGACAAAATAGTTGTTATCTCAGAGCATACAATGCATTTACATTGAAAGTGTATTCATTTCCATTTTACTCACAAGTACTGACTGCAAAACTTATGGAAACATATCCACATAACTTCCCACATGATTCCCAGTTGTTTGAAACCTGCACCATTGCTGTACACAGCAAGATAAAAAAGAGGACTACTCAGAGCGTTGAATGCTTTCACATTAAAAGCAGTATACATTTCAATTTTACTCCAACCTACTGACTTCAAACTTTATGGAAACATCCTCACTTAACTTCCCACATGATACTGAGTTCATTGAAACCATTTCCTGGACTCTGCTCAACAAGACAATAAAGTTGTTATCTCAGTGCATACAATGTATTTACATTGAAAGTGTATTCAATTCCATTTTACTCTGAAGTACTTACTGCAAACCTTATGGAAACATATCCACAGAACTTCCTTCATGATTCTAAGTTGTATGAAACCTGCATTATTGCTCTGCACATCAAGATAAAAAAGTTGTTTTCTCAGAGCGTTGAATGCTTTGACATTTAAAGCAGTATACATTTCAACTTTACTCCAATCTACTGACTGCAAACTTTATGGAAACATGATAACTTAACTTCCCACATGATACTGAGTTCATTGAAACCATTTCCTGGACTGTGCTCAACAAGACAAAAAAGTTGTTATCTCAGAGCATACAATGCATTTACATTGAAAGTGTATTCATTTCCATTTTACTCACAAGTACTGACTGCAAAACTTATGGAAACATATCCACATAACTACCCACATGATTCTGAGTTGATAGAAACCTCCATCAGTGCTGTACACAGCAAGATAAAAAAGAGGATTTCTCAGTGCGTTGAATGCTTTGATATTAAAAGCAGTATACATTTCAATATTACTCCAAACTACTGACTGCAAACTTTATGGAAACATCCAAACATAACTTCCCACATGATACTGACTTCATTGAAACCTTCTCCATGAGTCTGCTCAATAAGACAAAAAAGTTGTTATTTCAGAGCATACAATGCATTTATATTGAAAGTGTATTCATTTCCATTTTACTCACAAGTGCTGACTGCAAACCTTATGGAAACATATCCACAGAACTTCCTTCATGATTCTGAGTTGTTAGAAACCTGCATCATTGCTGTACACAGCAAGATAAAAAAAAGGGCTTCTCAGTGCGTTGAATGCTCTGACATTAAAAGCAGTATACATTTCAATTTTACTCCAACCTACTGACTTCAAACTTTATAGAAACATCCTCACTTAACTTCCCACATGATACTGAGTTCATTCAAACCTTTTCCATGATTCTGCTCAACAAGATAAAAATGTTATTATCTCAGTGCATAGAATACATTTACATTGAAAGTGTAATCATTTCCACTTTACTCACAAGTACTGACTACAAACCTGATGGAAACATATCGACATAACTTCCCACATGATTCTGAGTTGTTTGAAACCTGCATCATTGCTGTACACAGCAAGATAAAAAGAGGATTTCTCAGTGTGTTGAATGCTTTGACATTAAAAGCAGTACACATTTCAACTTTACTCCAATCTGCTGACTGCAAACTTCATGGATACATCCTAACATAACTTCCCACATGATACTGACTTCATTGAAACCTTTTCCATGAGTCTGCTCAAGAAGAAAAAAAAGGTGTTATCTCAGTGCATAGAAAGCATTTACATTGAAAGTGTAATCATTTCCATTTTACTCACAAGTACTGACTGCAAACCTTATGGAAACATATCCACATAACTTCCTTCATGATTCTGAGTTGTATGAAACCTGCATCATTGCTCTGCACATCAAGATAACAAAGTTGATTTCTCAGTACGTTGAATGCTTTGACATTAAAAGCAGCACACATTTCAACTTTACTCCAATCTACTGACTGCAAACTTTATGGATACATCCTAACATAACTTCCCACATGATACTGACTTCATTGAAACCTTTTCCATGAGTCTGCTCAACAAGAAAAAAAAGGTGTTACCTCAGTGCATAGAAAGCATTTACATTGAAAGTGTAATCATTTCCATTTTACTCACAAGTACTGACTGCAAACCTGATGGAAACATATCCACATAACTTCCCACATGATACTGAGTTCATTCAAACATTTTCCATGATTCTGCTCAACAAGATAAAAATGTTGTTCTCAGTGCATGCAATGCATGTACATTGAAAGTGTATTCATTTCCATTTTCCTCAGAAGTACTAACTGCAAACCTTATGGAAACATATCCACAGAACTTCCTTCATGATTCTAAGTTGTATGAAACCTGCATTATTGCTCTGCACATCAAGAAAAAGAAGTTGGTTTCTCAGAGCGTTGAATGCTTTGACATTTAAAGCAGTATACATTTCAACTTTACTCCAATCTACTGACTGCAAACTTTATGGAAACATGATAACTTAACTTCCCACATGATACTGAGTTTATTGAAACCATTTCCTTGACTCTGCTCAACAAGACAAAATAGTTGTTATCTCAGAGCATAGAATGCATTTACATTGAAAGTGTATTCATTTCCATTTTACTCACAAGTACTGACTGCAAAACTTATGGAAACATATCCACATAACTTCCCACAAGATTCTGAGTTGTTAGAAACCTGCATCATTGCTGTACACAGCAAGATAAAAAAGAGGACTTCTCGGTGCGTTGAATGTTTTGATATGAAAAGCAGTATACATTTCAATTTTACTCCAACCTACTGACTTCAAACTTTATGGAAACATCCTCACTTAACTTCCCACATGATACTGAGTTCATTGAAACCTTCTCCATGAGTCTGCTCAACAAGACAAAAAAGTTGTTATCTCAGAGCATACAATGCATTTGCATTGAAAGTGTATTCATTTCCATTTTACTCACAAGTACTGACTGCAAACCTTATGGAAACATATCCACATAACTTCACACATGATTCCCAGTTGATTGAAACCTGCATCATTGCTGTACACAGCAAGATAAAAAAGAGGACTTCTCAGTGCGTTGAATGCTTTGACATTAAAAGCAGTGTACATTTCAATTTTACTCCAACCTACTGACTTCAAACTTTATGGAAACATCCTCACTTAACTTCCCACATGATACTGAGTAAAATGAAACCATTTCCTGGACCCTGTTCAACAAGACAAAAAAGTTGTTATCTCAGAGCATACAATGCATTTACATTGAAAGTGTATTCATTTCCATTTTATTCACAAGTGCTGACTGCAAACCTTATGGAAACATATCCAGATAACTTCCTTCATGATTCTAAGTTGTATGAAACCTGCATCATTGCTCTGCACATCAAGATAAAAAAGTTGATTTCTCAGTGCGTTGAATGCTTTGACATTAAAAGCAGTATACATTTCAACTTTACTCCAATCTAGTGACTGCAAACTTTATGGAAACATCCTAACTTAACTTCCCACATGATTCTGAGTTCATTCAAACCTTTTCCATGATTCTCCTCAACAAGATAAAAAAGTTGTTATCTCAGAGCATAGAATGCATTTACATTGAAAGTGTAATCATTTCCATTTTACTCACAAGTACTGACTGCAAACCTGATGGAAACATATCCACATAACTTCCCACATGATTCTGAGTTGTTTGAAACCTGCATCATTGCTGTACACAGCAAGATAAAAAAGAGGATTTCTCAGTGCGTTGAATGGTTTGACATTAAAAGCAGTATACATTTCAATTTTACTCCAAACTACTGACTGCAAACTTTATGGAAACATGATAACTTAACTTCCCACATGATACTGAGTTCATTGAAACCATTTCCTTGACTCTGCTCAACAAGACAAAATAGTTGTTATCTCAGAGCATACAATGCATTTACATTGAAAGTGTATTCATTTCCATTTTACTCACAAGTACTGACTGCAAAACTTATGGAAACATATCCACATAACTTCCCACATGATTCCCAGTTGTTTGAATCCTGCATCATTGCCTTACACAGCAAGATAAAAAAGAGGACTTCTCAGAGCGTTGAATGCTTTCACATTAAAAGCAGTATACATTTCAATTTTACTCCAACCTACTGACTTCAAACTTTATGGAAACATCCTCACTTAACTTCCCACATGATACTGAGTTCATTGAAACCATTTCCTGGACTCTGCTCAACAAGACAATAAAGTTGTTATCTCAGTGCATACAATGTATTTACATTGAAAGTGTATTCAATTCCATTTTACTCAGAAGTACTTACTGCAAACCTTATGGAAACATATCCACAGAACTTCCTTCATGATTCTAAGTTGTATGAAACCTGCATTATTGCTCTGCACATCAAGATAAAAAAGTTGTTTTCTCAGAGCGTTGAATGCTTTGACATTTAAAGCAGTATACATTTCAACTTTACTCCAATCTACTGACTGCAAACTTTATGGAAACATGATAACTTAACTTCCCACATGATACTGAGTTCATTGAAACCATTTCCTGGACTGTGCTCAACAAGACAAAAAAGTTGTTATCTCAGAGCATACAATGCATTTACATTGAAAGTGCATTCATTTCCATTTTACTCACAAGTACTGACTGCAAAACTTATGGAAACATATCCACATAACTACCCACATGATTCTGAGTTGTTAGAAACCTCTATCAGTGCTGTACACAGCAAGATAAAAAAGAGGATTTCTCAGTGCGTTGAATGCTTTGATATTAAAAGCAGTATACATTTCAATATTACTCCAAACTACTGACTGCAAACTTTATGGAAACATCCAAACATAACTTCCCACATGATACTGACTTCATTGAAACCTTCTCCATGAGTCTGCTCAATAAGACAAAAAAGTTGTTATTTCGGAGCATACAATGCATTTATATTGAAAGTGTATTCATTTCCATTTTACTCACAAGTGCTGACTGCAAACCTTATGGAAACATATCCACAGAACTTCCTTCATGATTCTGAGTTGTTAGAAACCTGCATCATTGCTGTACACAGCAAGATAAAAAAAAGGGCTTCTCAGTGCGTTGAATGCTCTGACATTAAAAGCAGTATACATTTCAATTTTACTCCAACCTACTGACTTCAAACTTTATAGAAACATCCTCACTTAACTTCCCACATGATACTGAGTTCATTCAAACCTTTTCCATGATTCTGCTCAACAAGATAAAAATGTTATTATCTCAGTGCATAGAATACATTTACATTGAAAGTGTAATCATTTCGACTTTACTCACAAGTACTGACTACAAACCTGATGGAAACATATCGACATAACTTCCCACATGATTCTGAGTTGTTTGAAACCTGCATCATTGCTGTACACAGCAAGATAAAAAGAGGATTTCTCAGTGTGTTGAATGCTTTGACATTAAAAGCAGTACACATTTCAACTTTACTCCAATCTGCTGACTGCAAACTTCATGGATACATCCTAACATAACTTCCCACATGATACTGACTTCATTGAAACCTTTTCCATGAGTCTGCTCAAGAAGAAAAAAAAGGTGTTATCTCAGTGCATAGAAAGCATTTACATTGAAAGTGTAATCATTTCCATTTTACTCACAAGTACTGACTGCAAACCTTATGGAAACATATCCACATAACTTCCTTCATGATTCTGAGTTGTATGAAACCTGCATCATTGCTCTGCACATCAAGATAACAAAGTTGATTTCTCAGTACGTTGAATGCTTTGACATTAAAAGCAGCACACATTTCAACTTTACTCCAATCTACTGACTGCAAACTTTATGGATACATCCTAACATAACTTCCCACATGATACTGACTTCATTGAAACCTTTTCCATGAGTCTGCTCAACAAGAAAAAAAAGGTGTTACCTCAGTGCATAGAAAGCATTTACATTGAAAGTGTAATCATTTCCATTTTACTCACAAGTACTGACTGCAAACCTGATGGAAACATATCCACATAACTTCCCACATGATACTGAGTTCATTCAAACATTTTCCATGATTCTGCTCAACAAGATAAAAATGTTGTTCTCAGTGCATGCAATGCATGTACATTGAAAGTGTATTCATTTCCATTTTCCTCAGAAGTACTAACTGCAAACCTTATGGAAACATATCCACAGAACTTCGTTCATGATTCTAAGTTGTATGAAACCTGCATTATTGCTCTGCACATCAAGAAAAAGAAGTTGGTTTCTCAGAGCGTTGAATGCTTTGACATTTAAAGCAGTATACATTTCAACTTTACTCCAATCTACTGACTGCAAACTTTATGGAAACATGATAACTTAACTTCCCACATGATACTGAGTTTATTGAAACCATTTCCTTGACTCTGCTCAACAAGACAAAATAGTTGTTATCTCAGAGCATAGAATGCATTTACATTGAAAGTGTATTCATTTCCATTTTACTCACAAGTACTGACTGCAAAACTTATGGAAACATATCCACATAACTTCCCACAAGATTCTGAGTTGTTAGAAACCTGCATCATTGCTGTACACAGCAAGATAAAAAAGAGGACTTCTCGGTGCGTTGAATGTTTTGATATGAAAAGCAGACATTTCAATTTTACTCCAACCTACTGACTTCAAACTTTATGGAAACATCCTCACTTAACTTCCCACATGATACTGAGTTCATTGAAACCTTCTCAATGAGTCTGCTCAACAAGACAAAAAAGTTGTTATCTCAGAGCATACAATGCATTTACATTGAAAGTGTATTCATTTCCATTTTAGTCACAAGTGCTGACTGCAAACCTTATGGAAACATACCCAGATAACTTCCTTCATGATTCTAAGTTGTATGAAACCTGCATCATTGCTCTGCACATCAAGATAAAAAAGTTGATTTCTCAGTGCGTTGAATGCTTTGACATTAAAAGCAGTATACATTTCAACTTTACTCCAATCTAGTGACTGCAAACTTTATGGAAACATCCTAACTTAACTTCCCACATGATTCTGAGTTCATTCAAACCTTTTCCATGATTCTCCTCAACAAGATAAAAAAGTTGTTATCTCAGAGCATAGAATGCATTTACATTGAAAGTGTAATCATTTCCATTTTACTCACAAGTACTGACTGCAAACCTGATGGAAACATATCCACATAACTTCCCACATGATTCTGAGTTGTTTGAAACCTGCATCATTGCTGTACACAGCAAGATAAAAAAGAGGATTTCTCAGTGCGTTGAATGGTTTGACATTAAAAGCAGTATACATTTCAATTTTACTCCAAACTACTGACTGCAAACTTTATGGAAACATCCTCACTTAACTTCCCACATGATACTGAGTTCATTGAAACCATTTCCTGGACTCTGCTCAACAAGACAAAAAAGTTGTTATCTCAGAGCATACAATGCATTTACATTGGAAGTGTATTCATCTCCATTTTACTCACAAGTGCTGACTGCAAACCTTATGGAAACATATCCACAGAACTTCTTTCATGATTCCAAGTTGTATGAAACCTGCATCATTGCTCTGCACATCAAGATAACAAAGTTGATTTCTCAGTGCGTTGAATGCTTTGACATTAAAAGCAGTATACATTTCAACTTTACTCCAATACTGACTGCAAACTTTATGGAAACATCCTAACATAACTTCCCACATGATACTGAGTTCATTGAAACCTTTTCCATGAGTCTGCTCAACAAGATAAAAAAGGTGTTATCTCAGTGCATAGAAAGCATTTACATTGAAAGTGTATTCATTTCCATTTTACTCACAAGTACTGACTGCAAACCTTATGGAAACATATCCAGATAACTTCCCACATGATTCTGAGTTGTTTGAAACCTGCATCATTGCTGTGCACATCAAGATAAAAAAGTGGCTTTCTCAGCACGTTGAATGCTTTCACATTAAAAGCAGTATACATTTCAATTTTACTCCTACCTACTGACTTCAAACTTTATGGAAACATGATAACTTAACTTCCCACATGATACTGAGTTCATTGAAACCATTTCCTTGACTCTGCTCAACAAGACAAAATAGTTGCTATCTCAGAGCATACAGTGCATTTACATTGAAAGTGTATTCATTTCCATTTTACTCACAAGTACTGACTGCAAAACTTATGGAAACATATCCACATAACTTCCCACATGATTCTGAGTTGTTTGAAACCTGCATCATTGCTGTACACAGCAAGATAAAAAAGAGGATTTCTCAGGGCGTTGAATGCCTCTACATTAAAAGCAGTATACATTTCAATTTTTCTCCAACCTACTGATTTCAAACTTTATGGAAACATTCTCACTTAACTTCCCACATGATACTGAGTTCACTCAAACCTTTTCCATGATTCTGCTCAACAAGATAAAAATGTTGTTCTCAGTGCATGCAATGTATGTACATTGAAAGTGTATTCATTTCCATTTTCCTCAGAAGTCCTAACTGCAAACCTTATGGAAAGATATCCCCAGAACTTCCTTCATGATTCTAAGTTGTATGAAACCTGCATTATTGCTCTGCACATCAAGATAAAAAAGTTGGTTTCTCAGAGCATACAATGCTTTTACATTGAAAGTGTATTCATTTCCATTTTACTCACAAGTACTGACTGCAAACCTTATGGAAACATATCCACATAACTTCCCACATGATTCTGAGTTGTTTGAAACCTGCATCATTGCTGTGCACATCAAGATAAAAAAAGTGGCTTTCACAGCACGTTGAATGCTTTCACATTAAAAGCAGTATACATTTCAATTTTACTCCTACCTACTGACTTCAAACTTTATGGAAACATCCTCACTTAACTTCCCACATGATACTGAGTTCATTGAAACCATTTCCTGGACTCTGCTAAACAAGGCAAAAAAGTTGTTATCTCAGAGCATTCAATGCATTTACATTGAAAGTGTATTCATTTCCATTTTACTCACAAGTACTGACTGCAAAACTTATGGAAACTTATCCACATAACAACCCACATGATTCTGAGTTGTTAGAAACCTGCATCAGTGCTGTACACAGCAAGATAAAAAAGAGGATTTCTCAGTGCGTTGAATGCTTTGACATTAAAAGCAGTATACATTTCAATTTTACTCCAAACTACTGACTGCAAACTTTATGGAAACATCCAAACATAACTCCCCACATGATACTGACCTCATTGAAATCTTCTCCATGAGTCTGCTCAACAAGACAAAAAAGTTGTTATCTCAGAGCATACAATGCATTTGCATTGAAAGTGTATTCCTTTCCATTTTACTCACAAGTACTGACTGCAAACCTTATGGAAACATATCCACATAACTTCCCACATGATTCTGAGTTGTTTGAAACCTGCATCATTGCTGTGCCCATCAAGATAAAAAAGTGGCTATCTCAGCACGTTGAATGCTTTCACATTAAAAGCAGTATACATTTCAATTTTACTCCTACCTACTGACTTCAAACTTAATGGAAACATGATAACTTAACTTCCCACATGATACTGAGTTCATTGAAACCATTTCCTTGACTCTGCTCAACAAGACAAAATAGTTGTTATCTCAGAGCATACAATGCATTGACATTGAAAGTGTATTCATTTCCATTTTACTCACAAGTACTGACTGCAAAACTTATGGAAACATATCCACATAACTACCTACATGATTCTGAGTTGTTAGAAACCTGCATCAGTGCTGTACACAGCAAGATAAAAAAGAGGATTTCTCAGTGCGTTGAATGTTTTGACATTAAAAGCAGTATACATTTCAATTTTACTCCAAACGACTGACTGCAAACTTTATGGAAACATCCAAACATAACTTCCCACATGATACTGACTTCATTGAAACCTTCTCCATGAGTCTGCTCAACAAGACAAAAAAGTTGTTATCTCAGAGCATAGAATGCATTTGCATTGAAAGAGTATTCATTTCCATTTTACTCACAAGTACTGACTGCAAACCTTATGGAAACATATCCACATAACTTCCTTCATGATTCTAAGTTGTATGAAACCTGCATCATTGCTCTGCACATCAAGATAACAAAGTTGATTTCTCAGTGCGTTGAATGCTTTGACATTAAAAGCAGTATACATTTCAACTTTACTCCAATACTGACTGCAAACTTTATGGAAACATCCTAAAATAACTTCCCACATGATACTGACTTCATTGAAACCTTCTCCATGAGTCTCCTCAACAAGATAAAAAAGTTGTTATCTCAGTGCATAGAAAGCATTTACATTGAAAGTGTATTCATTTCCATTTTACTCACAAGTACTGATTGCAAACCTTATGGAAACATATCCACATAACTTCCCAGATGATTCTGAGTTGTTTGAAACCTGCATCATTGCTGTGCACATCAAGATAAAAAAGTGGCTTTCTCAGCACGTTGAATGCTTTCACATTAAAACCAGTATACATTTCAATTTTACACCTACCTACTGACTTCAAACTTTATGGAAACATGATAACTTAACTTCCCACATGATACTGAGTTCATTGAAACCATTTCCTTGACTCTGCTCAACAAGACAAAATAGTTGTTATCTCAGAGCATACAATGCATTTACATTGAAAGTGTATTCATTTCCATTTTACTCACAAGTACTGACTGCAAAACTTATGGAAACATATCCACATAACTTCCCACATGATTCCCAGTTGTTTGAAACCTGCATCATTGCTGTACACCGCAAGATAAAAAAGAGGACTTCTCAGAGCGTTGAATGCTTTCACATTAAAAGCAGTATACATTTCAATTTTACTCCAACCTACTGACTTCAAACTTTATGGAAACATCCTCACTTAACTTCCCACATGATACTGAGTTCATTCAAACCATTTCCTGGACTCTGCTCAACAAGACAATAAAGTTGTTATCTCAGTGCATACAATGTATTTACATTGAAAGTGTATTCATTTCCATTTTACTCAGAAGTACTTACTGTAAACCTTATGGAAACATATCCACAGAACTTCCTTCATGATTCTAAGTTGTATGAAACCTGCATTATTGCTCTGCACATCAAGATAAAAAAGTTGTTTTCTCAGAGCGTTGAATGCTTTGACATTTAAAGCAGTATACATTTCAACTTTACTCCAATCTACTGACTGCAAACTTTATGGAAACAACCTAACTTCACTTCCCACATGATACTGAGTTCATTGAAACCATTTCCATAGCTCTTCTCAACAAGACAAAAAAGTTGTTATCTCAGAGCATACAATGCATTTACATTGAAAGTGTATTCATTTCCATTTTACTCACAAGTACTGACTGCAAACCTTATGGAAACATATCCAGATAACTTACCACATGATTCTGAGTTGTTTGAAACCTGCATCATTGCTGTGCACATCAAGATAAAAAAGTGGCTTTCTCAGCACGTTGAATGCTTTCACATTAAAACCAGTGTACATTTCCATTTTACTCCTACCTACTGACTTCAAACTTTATGGAAACATGATAACTTAACTTCCCACATGATACTGAGTTCATTGAAACCATTTCCTGGACTGTGCTCAACAAGACAAAAAAGTTGTTATCTCAGAGCATACAATGCATTTACATTGAAAGTGTATTCATTTCCATTTTTCTCACAAGTACTGACTGCAAAACTTATGGAAACCTATCCACATAACTACCCACATGATTCTGAGTTGTTAGAAACCTCCATCAGTGCTGTACACAGCAAGATAAAAAAGAGGATTTCTCAGTGCGTTGAATGCTTTGATATTAAAAGCAGTATACATTTCAATATTACTCCAAACTACTGACTGCAAACTTTATGGAAACATCCAAACATAACTTCCCACATGATACTGACTTCATTGAAACCTTCTCCATGAGTCTGCTCAACAAGACAAAAAAGTTGTTATTTCAGAGCATACAATGCATTTATATTGAAAGTGTATTCATTTCCATTTTACTCACAAGTGCTGACTGCAAACCTTATGGAAACATATCCACATAACTTCCTTCATGATTCTGAGTTGTTAGAAACCTGCATCATTGCTGTACACAGCAAGATAAAAAAGAGGGCTTCTCAGTGCGTTGAATGCTTTGACATTAAAAGCAGTATACATTTCAATTTTACTCCAACCTACTGACTACAAACTTTATAGAAACATCCTCACTTAACTTCCCACATGATACTGAGTTCATTGAAACCATTTCCTGGACTCTGATCAACAAGACAAAAAAGATGTTATCTCAGAGCATACAATGCATTTACATTGAAAGTGTATTCATTTCCATTTTACTCACAAGTGCTGACTGCAAACCTTATGGAAAGATATCCACATAACTTCCTTCATGATTCTAAGTTGTATGAAACCTGCATCATTGCTCTGCAGATCAAGATAAAAAAGTTGATTTCTCAGTGCGTTGAATGCTTTGACATTAAAAGCAGTACACATTTCAACTTTACTCCAATCTACTGACTGCAAACTTTATGGAAACATCCTAACTTAACTTCCCACATGATTCTGAGTTCATTCAAACCTTTTCCATGATTCTGCTCAACAAGATAAAAAAGTTATTATCTCAGTGCATAGAATACATTTACATTGAAAGTGTAATCATTTCCACTTTACTCACAAGTACTGACTACAAACCTGATGGAAACATATCCACATAAGTTCCCACATGATTCTGAGTTGTTTGAAACCTGCATCATTGCTGTACACAGCAAGATAAAAAGAGGATTTCTCAGTGCGTTGAATGCTTTGACATTAAAAGCAGTACACATTTCAACTTTACTCCAATCTACTGACTGCAAACTTCATGGATACATCCTAACATAACTTCCCACATGATACTGACTTCATTGAAAACTTTTCCATGAGTCTGCTCAAGAAGAAAAAAAAGGTGTTATCTCTGTGCATAGAAAGCATTTACATTGAAAGTGTATTCATTTCCATTTTACTCACAAGTACTGACTGCAAAACTTATGGAAACATATCCACATAACTTCCCACAAGATTCTGAGTTGTTAGAAACCTGCATCATTGCTGTACACAGCAAGATAAAAAAGAGGACTTCTCGGTGCGTTGAATGTTTTGATATGAAAAGCAGTATACATTTCAATTTTACTCCAACCTACTGACTTCAAACTTTATGGAAACATCCTCACTTAACTTCCCACATGATACTGAGTTCATTGAAACCATTTCCTGGACTCTGCTCAACAAGGCAAAAAAGTTGTTATCTCAGAGCATACAATGCATTTACATTGAAAGTGTATTCATTTCCATTTTACTCACAAGTACTGACTGCCAAACTTATGGAAACTTATCCACATAACTACCCACATGATTCTGAGTTGTTAGAAACCTGCATCAGTGCTGTACACAGCAAGATAAAAAAGAGGATTTCTCAGTGCGTTGAATGCTTTGACATTAAAAGCAGTATACATTTCAATTTTACTCAAAACTACTGACTGCAAATTTTATGGAAACATCCAAACATAACTTCCCACATGATACTGACTTCATTGAAACCTTCTCCATGAGTCTGCTCAACAAGACAAAAAAGTTGTTATCTCAGAGCATACAATGCATTTGCATTGAAAGTGTATTCATTTCCATTTTACTCACAAGTACTGACTGCAAACCTTATGGAAACATATCCACATAACTTCCCACATGATTCCCAGTTGTTTGAAACCTGCATCATTGCTGTACACAGCAAGATAAAAAGGAGGACTTCTCAGTGCGTTGAATGCTTTGACATTAAAAGCAGTGTACATTTCAATTTTACTCCAACCTACTGACTTCAAACTTTATGGAAACATCCTCACTTAACTTCCCACATGATACTGAGTAAAATGAAACCATTTCCTGGACCCTGTTCAACAAGACAAAAAAGTTGTTATCTCAGAGCATACAATGCATTTACATTGAAAGTGTATTCATTTCCATTTTAGTCACAAGTGCTGACTGCAAACCTTATGGAAACATATCCAGATAACTTCCTTCATGATTCTAAGTTGTATGAAACCTGCATCATTGCTCTGCACATCAAGATAAAAAAGTTGATTTCTCAGTGCGTTGAATGCTTTGACATTAAAAGCAGTATACATTTCAACTTTACTCCAATCTAGTGACTGCAAACTTTATGGAAACATCCTAACTTAACTTCCCACATGATTCTGAGTTCATTCAAACCTTTTCCATGATTCTCCTCAACAAGATAAAAAAGTTGTTATCTCAGAGCATAGAATGCATTTACATTGAAAGTGTAATCATTTCCATTTTACTCACAAGTACTGACTGCAAACCTGATGGAAACATATCCACATAACTTCCCACATGATTCTGAGTTGTTTGAAACCTGCATCATTGCTGTACACAGCAAGATAAAAAAGAGGATTTCTCAGTGCGTTGAATGGTTTGACATTAAAAGCAGTATACATTTCAATTTTACTCCAAACTACTGACTGCAAACTTTATGGAAACATCCTCACTTAACTTCCCACATGATACTGAGTTCATTGAAACCATTTCCTGGACTCTGCTCAACAAGACAAAAAAGTTGTTATCTCAGAGCATACAATGCATTTACATTGGAAGTGTATTCATCTCCATTTTACTCACAAGTGCTGACTGCAAACCTTATGGAAACATATCCACAGAACTTCTTTCATGATTCCAAGTTGTATGAAACCTGCATCATTGCTCTGCACATCAAGATAACAAAGTTGATTTCTCAGTGCGTTGAATGCTTTGACATTAAAAGCAGTATACATTTCAACTTTACTCCAATACTGACTGCAAACTTTATGGAAACATCCTAACATAACTTCCCACATGATACTGAGTTCATTGAAACCTTTTCCATGAGTCTGCTCAACAAGATAAAAAAGGTGTTATCTCAGTGCATAGAAAGCATTTACATTGAAAGTGTATTCATTTCCATTTTACTCACAAGTACTGACTGCAAACCTTATGGAAACATATCCAGATAACTTCCCACATGATTCTGAGTTGTTTGAAACCTGCATCATTGCTGTGCACATCAAGATAAAAAAGTGGCTTTCTCAGCACGTTGAATGCTTTCACATTAAAAGCAGTATACATTTCAATTTTACTCCTACCTACTGACTTCAAACTTTATGGAAACATGATAACTTAACTTCCCACATGATACTGAGTTCATTGAAACCATTTCCTTGACTCTGCTCAACAAGACAAAATAGTTGCTATCTCAGAGCATACAGTGCATTTACATTGAAAGTGTATTCATTTCCATTTTACTCACAAGTACTGACTGCAAAACTTATGGAAACATATCCACATAACTTCCCACATGATTCTGAGTTGTTTGAAACCTGCATCATTGCTGTACACAGCAAGATAAAAAAGAGGATTTCTCAGGGCGTTGAATGCCTCTACATTAAAAGCAGTATACATTTCAATTTTTCTCCAACCTACTGATTTCAAACTTTATGGAAACATTCTCACTTAACTTCCCACATGATACTGAGTTCACTCAAACCTTTTCCATGATTCTGCTCAACAAGATAAAAATGTTGTTCTCAGTGCATGCAATGTATGTACATTGAAAGTGTATTCATTTCCATTTTCCTCAGAAGTCCTAACTGCAAACCTTATGGAAAGATATCCCCAGAACTTCCTTCATGATTCTAAGTTGTATAAACCTGCATTATTGCTCTGCACATCAAGATAAAAAAGTTGGTTTCTCAGAGCATACAATGCTTTTACATTGAAAGTGTATTCATTTCCATTTTACTCACAAGTACTGACTGCAAACCTTATGGAAACATATCCACATAACTTCCCACATGATTCTGAGTTGTTTGAAACCTGCATCATTGCTGTGCACATCAAGATAAAAAAAGTGGCTTTCACAGCACGTTGAATGCTTTCACATTAAAAGCAGTATACATTTCAATTTTACTCCTACCTACTGACTTCAAACTTTATGGAAACATCCTCACTTAACTTCCCACATGATACTGAGTTCATTGAAACCATTTCCTGGACTCTGCTAAACAAGGCAAAAAAGTTGTTATCTCAGAGCATTCAATGCATTTACATTGAAAGTGTATTCATTTCCATTTTACTCACAAGTACTGACTGCAAAACTTATGGAAACTTATCCACATAACAACCCACATGATTCTGAGTTGTTAGAAACCTGCATCAGTGCTGTACACAGCAAGATAAAAAAGAGGATTTCTCAGTGCGTTGAATGCTTTGACATTAAAAGCAGTATACATTTCAATTTTACTCCAAACTACTGACTGCAAACTTTATGGAAACATCCAAACATAACTCCCCACATGATACTGACCTCATTGAAATCTTCTCCATGAGTCTGCTCAACAAGACAAAAAAGTTGTTATCTCAGAGCATACAATGCATTTGCATTCAAAGTGTATTCCTTTCCATTTTACTCACAAGTACTGACTGCAAACCTTATGGAAACATATCCACATAACTTCCCACATGATTCTGAGTTGTTTGAAACCTGCATCATTGCTGTGCCCATCAAGATAAAAAAGTGGCTATCTCAGCACGTTGAATGCTTTCACATTAAAAGCAGTATACATTTCAATTTTACTCCTACCTACTGACTTCAAACTTTATGGAAACATGATAACTTAACTTCCCACATGATACTGAGTTCATTGAAACCATTTCCTTGACTCTGCTCAACAAGACAAAATAGTTGTTATCTCAGAGCATACAATGCATTGACATTGAAAGTGTATTCATTTCCATTTTACTCACAAGTACTGACTGCAAAACTTATGGAAACATATCCACATAACTACCTACATGATTCTGAGTTGTTAGAAACCTGCATCAGTGCTGTACACAGCAAGATAAAAAAGAGGATTTCTCAGTGCGTTGAATGGTTTGACATTAAAAGCAGTATACATTTCAATTTTACTCCAAACGACTGACTGCAAACTTTATGGAAACATCCAAACATAACTTCCCACATGATACTGACTTCATTGAAACCTTCTCCATGAGTCTGCTCAACAAGACAAAAAAGTTGTTATCTCAGAGCATAGAATGCATTTGCATTGAAAGAGTATTCATTTCCATTTTACTCACAAGTACTGACTGCAAACCTTATGGAAACATATCCACATAACTTCCTTCATGATTCTAAGTTGTATGAAAACTGCATCATTGCTCTGCACATCAAGATAACAAAGTTGATTTCTCAGTGCGTTGAATGCTTTGACATTAAAAGCAGTATACATTTCAACTTTACTCCAATACTGACTGCAAACTTTATGGAAACATCCTAAAATAACTTCCCACATGATACTGACTTCATTGAAACCTTTTCCATGAGTCTCCTCAACAAGATAAAAAAGTTGTTATCTCAGTGCATAGAAAGCATTTACATTGAAAGTGTATTCATTTCCATTTTACTCACAAGTACTGATTGCAAACCTTATGGAAACATATCCACATAACTTCCCAGATGATTCTGAGTTGTTTGAAACCTGCATCATTGCTGTGCACATCAAGATAAAAAAGTGGCTTTCTCAGCACGTTGAATGCTTTCACATTAAAACCAGTATACATTTCAATTTTACACCTACCTACTGACTTCAAACTTTATGGAAACATGATAACTTAACTTCCCACATGATACTGAGTTCATTGAAACCATTTCCTTGACTCTGCTCAACAAGACAAAATAGTTGTTATCTCAGAGCATACAATGCATTTACATTGAAAGTGTATTCATTTCCATTTTACTCACAAGTACTGACTGCAAAACTTATGGAAACATATCCACATAACTTCCCACATGATTCCCAGTTGTTTGAAACCTGCATCATTGCTGTACACCGCAAGATAAAAAAGAGGACTTCTCAGAGCGTTGAATGCTTTCACATTAAAAGCAGTATACATTTCAATTTTACTCCAACCTACTGACTTCAAACTTTATGGAAACATCCTCACTTAACTTCCCACATGATACTGAGTTCATTCAAACCATTTCCTGGACTCTGCTCAACAAGACAATAAAGTTGTTATCTCAGTGCATACAATGTATTTACATTGAAAGTGTATTCATTTCCATTTTACTCAGAAGTACTTACTGCAAACCTTATGGAAACATATCCACAGAACTTCCTTCATGATTCTAAGTTGTATGAAACCTGCATTATTGCTCTGCACATCAAGATAAAAAAGTTGTTTTCTCAGAGCGTTGAATGCTTTGACATTTAAAGCAGTATACATTTCAACTTTACTCCAATCTACTGACTGCAAACTTTATGGAAACAACCTAACTTCACTTCCCACATGATACTGAGTTCATTGAAACCATTTCCATAGCTCTTCTCAACAAGACAAAAAAGTTGTTATCTCAGAGCATACAATGCATTTACATTGAAAGTGTATTCATTTCCATTTTACTCACAAGTACTGACTGCAAACCTTATGGAAACATATCCACATAACTTACCACATGATTCTGAGTTGTTTGAAACCTGCATCATTGCTGTGCACATCAAGATAAAAAAGTGGCTTTCTCAGCACGTTGAATGCTTTCACATTAAAACCAGTGTACATTTCCATTTTACTCCTACCTACTGACTTCAAACTTTATGGAAACATGATAACTTAACTTCCCACATGATACTGAGTTCATTGAAACCATTTCCTGGACTGTGCTCAACAAGACAAAAAAGTTGTTATCTCAGAGCATACAATGCATTTACATTGAAAGTGTATTCATTTCCATTTTTCTCACAAGTACTGACTGCAAAACTTATGGAAACCTATCCACATAACTACCCACATGATTCTGAGTTGTTAGAAACCTCCATCAGTGCTGTACACAGCAAGATAAAAAAGAGGATTTCTCAGTGCGTTGAATGCTTTGATATTAAAAGCAGTATACATTTCAATATTACTCCAAACTACTGACTGCAAACTTTATGGAAACATCCAAACATAACTTCCCACATGATACTGACTTCATTGAAACCTTCTCCATGAGTCTGCTCAACAAGACAAAAAAGTTGTTATTTCAGAGCATACAATGCATTTATATTGAAAGTGTATTCATTTCCATTTTACTCACAAGTGCTGACTGCAAACCTTATGGAAACATATCCACATAACTTCCTTCATGATTCTGAGTTGTTAGAAACCTGCATCATTGCTGTACACAGCAAGATAAAAAAGAGGGCTTCTCAGTGCGTTGAATGCTTTGACATTAAAAGCAGTATACATTTCAATTTTACTCCAACCTACTGACTACAAACTTTATAGAAACATCCTCACTTAACTTCCCACATGATACTGAGTTCATTCAAACCATTTCCTGGACTCTGATCAACAAGACAAAAAAGATGTTATCTCAGAGCATACAATGCATTTACATTGAAAGTGTATTCATTTCCATTTTACTCACAAGTGCTGACTGCAAACCTTATGGAAAGATATCCACATAACTTCCTTCATGATTCTAAGTTGTATGAAACCTGCATCATTGCTCTGCAGATCAAGATAAAAAAGTTGATTTCTCAGTGCGTTGAATGCTTTGACATTAAAAGCAGTACACATTTCAACTTTACTCCAATCTACTGACTGCAAACTTTATGGAAACATCCTAACTTAACTTCCCACATGATTCTGAGTTCATTCAAACCTTTTCCATGATTCTGCTCAACAACATAAAAAAGTTATTATCTCAGTGCATAGAATACATTTACATTGAAAGTGTAATCATTTCCACTTTACTCACAAGTACTGACTACAAACCTGATGGAAACATATCCACATAACTTCCCACATGATTCTGAGTTGTTTGAAACCTGCATCATTGCTGTACACAGCAAGATAAAAAGAGGATTTCTCAGTGCGTTGAATGCTTTGACATTAAAAGCAGTACACATTTCAACTTTACTCCAATCTACTGACTGCAAACTTCATGGATACATCCTAACATAACTTCCCACATGATACTGACTTCATTGAAAACTTTTCCATGAGTCTGCTCAAGAAGAAAAAAAAGGTGTTATCTCTGTGCATAGAAAGCATTTACATTGAAAGTGTATTCATTTCCATTTTACTCACAAGTACTGACTGCAAAACTTATGGAAACATATCCACATAACTTCCCACAAGATTCTGAGTTGTTAGAAACCTGCATCATTGCTGTACACAGCAAGATAAAAAAGAGGACTTCTCGGTGCGTTGAATGTTTTGATATGAAAAGCAGTATACATTTCAATTTTACTCCAAACTACTGACTGCAAACTTTATGGAAACATGATAACTTAACTTCCCACATGATACTGAGTTCATTGAAACCATTTCCTTGACTCTGCTCAACAAGACAAAATAGTTGTTATCTCAGAGCATACAATGCATTTACATTGAAAGTGTATTCATTTCCATTTTACTCACAAGTACTGACTGCAAAACTTATGGAAACATATCCACATAACTTCCCACATGATTCCCAGTTGTTTGAATCCTGCATCATTGCCTTACACAGCAAGATAAAAAAGAGGACTTCTCAGAGCGTTGAATGCTTTCACATTAAAAGCAGTATACATTTCAATTTTACTCCAACCTACTGACTTCAAACTTTATGGAAACATCCTCACTTAACTTCCCACATGATACTGAGTTCATTGAAACCATTTCCTGGACTCTGCTCAACAAGACAATAAAGTTGTTATCTCAGTGCATACAATGTATTTACATTGAAAGTGTATTCAATTCCATTTTACTCAGAAGTACTTACTGCAAACCTTATGGAAACATATCCACAGAACTTCCTTCATGATTCTAAGTTGTATGAAACCTGCATTATTGCTCTGCACATCAAGATAAAAAAGTTGTTTTCTCAGAGCGTTGAATGCTTTGACATTTAAAGCAGTATACATTTCAACTTTACTCCAATCTACTGACTGCAAACTTTATGGAAACATGATAACTTAACTTCCCACATGATACTGAGTTCATTGAAACCATTTCCTGGACTGTGCTCAACAAGACAAAAAAGTTGTTATCTCAGAGCATACAATGCATTTACATTGAAAGTGCATTCATTTCCATTTTACTCACAAGTACTGACTGCAAAACTTATGGAAACATATCCACATAACTACCCACATGATTCTGAGTTGTTAGAAACCTCTATCAGTGCTGTACACAGCAAGATAAAAAAGAGGATTTCTCAGTGCGTTGAATGCTTTGATATTAAAAGCAGTATACATTTCAATATTACTCCAAACTACTGACTGCAAACTTTATGGAAACATCCAAACATAACTTCCCACATGATACTGACTTCATTGAAACCTTCTCCATGAGTCTGCTCAATAAGACAAAAAAGTTGTTATTTCGGAGCATACAATGCATTTATATTGAAAGTGTATTCATTTCCATTTTACTCACAAGTGCTGACTGCAAACCTTATGGAAACATATCCACAGAACTTCCTTCATGATTCTGAGTTGTTAGAAACCTGCATCATTGCTGTACACAGCAAGATAAAAAAAAGGGCTTCTCAGTGCGTTGAATGCTCTGACATTAAAAGCAGTATACATTTCAATTTTACTCCAACCTACTGACTTCAAACTTTATAGAAACATCCTCACTTAACTTCCCACATGATACTGAGTTCATTCAAACCTTTTCCATGATTCTGCTCAACAAGATAAAAATGTTATTATCTCAGTGCATAGAATACATTTACATTGAAAGTGTAATCATTTCGACTTTACTCACAAGTACTGACTACAAACCTGATGGAAACATATCGACATAACTTCCCACATGATTCTGAGTTGTTTGAAACCTGCATCATTGCTGTACACAGCAAGATAAAAAGAGGATTTCTCAGTGTGTTGAATGCTTTGACATTAAAAGCAGTACACATTTCAACTTTACTCCAATCTGCTGACTGCAAACTTCATGGATACATCCTAACATAACTTCCCACATGATACTGACTTCATTGAAACCTTTTCCATGAGTCTGCTCAAGAAGAAAAAAAAGGTGTTATCTCAGTGCATAGAAAGCATTTACATTGAAAGTGTAATCATTTCCATTTTACTCACAAGTACTGACTGCAAACCTTATGGAAACATATCCACATAACTTCCTTCATGATTCTGAGTTGTATGAAACCTGCATCATTGCTCTGCACATCAAGATAACAAAGTTGATTTCTCAGTACGTTGAATGCTTTGACATTAAAAGCAGCACACATTTCAACTTTACTCCAATCTACTGACTGCAAACTTTATGGATACATCCTAACATAACTTCCCACATGATACTGACTTCATTGAAACCTTTTCCATGAGTCTGCTCAACAAGAAAAAAAAGGTGTTACCTCAGTGCATAGAAAGCATTTACATTGAAAGTGTAATCATTTCCATTTTACTCACAAGTACTGACTGCAAACCTGATGGAAACATATCCACATAACTTCCCACATGATACTGAGTTCATTCAAACATTTTCCATGATTCTGCTCAACAAGATAAAAATGTTGTTCTCAGTGCATGCAATGCATGTACATTGAAAGTGTATTCATTTCCATTTTCCTCAGAAGTACTAACTGCAAACCTTATGGAAACATATCCACAGAACTTCGTTCATGATTCTAAGTTGTATGAAACCTGCATTATTGCTCTGCACATCAAGAAAAAGAAGTTGGTTTCTCAGAGCGTTGAATGCTTTGACATTTAAAGCAGTATACATTTCAACTTTACTCCAATCTACTGACTGCAAACTTTATGGAAACATGATAACTTAACTTCCCACATGATACTGAGTTTATTGAAACCATTTCCTTGACTCTGCTCAACAAGACAAAATAGTTGTTATCTCAGAGCATAGAATGCATTTACATTGAAAGTGTATTCATTTCCATTTTACTCACAAGTACTGACTGCAAAACTTATGGAAACATATCCACATAACTTCCCACAAGATTCTGAGTTGTTAGAAACCTGCATCATTGCTGTACACAGCAAGATAAAAAAGAGGACTTCTCGGTGCGTTGAATGTTTTGATATGAAAAGCAGACATTTCAATTTTACTCCAACCTACTGACTTCAAACTTTATGGAAACATCCTCACTTAACTTCCCACATGATACTGAGTTCATTGAAACCTTCTCAATGAGTCTGCTCAACAAGACAAAAAAGTTGTTATCTCAGAGCATACAATGCATTTACATTGAAAGTGTATTCATTTCCATTTTAGTCACAAGTGCTGACTGCAAACCTTATGGAAACATACCCAGATAACTTCCTTCATGATTCTAAGTTGTATGAAACCTGCATCATTGCTCTGCACATCAAGATAAAAAAGTTGATTTCTCAGTGCGTTGAATGCTTTGACATTAAAAGCAGTATACATTTCAACTTTACTCCAATCTAGTGACTGCAAACTTTATGGAAACATCCTAACTTAACTTCCCACATGATTCTGAGTTCATTCAAACCTTTTCCATGATTCTCCTCAACAAGATAAAAAAGTTGTTATCTCAGAGCATAGAATGCATTTACATTGAAAGTGTAATCATTTCCATTTTACTCACAAGTACTGACTGCAAACCTGATGGAAACATATCCACATAACTTCCCACATGATTCTGAGTTGTTTGAAACCTGCATCATTGCTGTACACAGCAAGATAAAAAAGAGGATTTCTCAGTGCGTTGAATGGTTTGACATTAAAAGCAGTATACATTTCAATTTTACTCCAAACTACTGACTGCAAACTTTATGGAAACATCCTCACTTAACTTCCCACATGATACTGAGTTCATTGAAACCATTTCCTGGACTCTGCTCAACAAGACAAAAAAGTTGTTATCTCAGAGCATACAATGCATTTACATTGGAAGTGTATTCATCTCCATTTTACTCACAAGTGCTGACTGCAAACCTTATGGAAACATATCCACAGAACTTCTTTCATGATTCCAAGTTGTATGAAACCTGCATCATTGCTCTGCACATCAAGATAACAAAGTTGATTTCTCAGTGCGTTGAATGCTTTGACATTAAAAGCAGTATACATTTCAACTTTACTCCAATACTGACTGCAAACTTTATGGAAACATCCTAACATAACTTCCCACATGATACTGAGTTCATTGAAACCTTTTCCATGAGTCTGCTCAACAAGATAAAAAAGGTGTTATCTCAGTGCATAGAAAGCATTTACATTGAAAGTGTATTCATTTCCATTTTACTCACAAGTACTGACTGCAAACCTTATGGAAACATATCCAGATAACTTCCCACATGATTCTGAGTTGTTTGAAACCTGCATCATTGCTGTGCACATCAAGATAAAAAAGTGGCTTTCTCAGCACGTTGAATGCTTTCACATTAAAAGCAGTATACATTTCAATTTTACTCCTACCTACTGACTTCAAACTTTATGGAAACATGATAACTTAACTTCCCACATGATACTGAGTTCATTGAAACCATTTCCTTGACTCTGCTCAACAAGACAAAATAGTTGCTATCTCAGAGCATACAGTGCATTTACATTGAAAGTGTATTCATTTCCATTTTACTCACAAGTACTGACTGCAAAACTTATGGAAACATATCCACATAACTTCCCACATGATTCTGAGTTGTTTGAAACCTGCATCATTGCTGTACACAGCAAGATAAAAAAGAGGATTTCTCAGGGCGTTGAATGCCTCTACATTAAAAGCAGTATACATTTCAATTTTTCTCCAACCTACTGATTTCAAACTTTATGGAAACATTCTCACTTAACTTCCCACATGATACTGAGTTCACTCAAACCTTTTCCATGATTCTGCTCAACAAGATAAAAATGTTGTTCTCAGTGCATGCAATGTATGTACATTGAAAGTGTATTCATTTCCATTTTCCTCAGAAGTCCTAACTGCAAACCTTATGGAAAGATATCCCCAGAACTTCCTTCATGATTCTAAGTTGTATGAAACCTGCATTATTGCTCTGCACATCAAGATAAAAAAGTTGGTTTCTCAGAGCATACAATGCTTTTACATTGAAAGTGTATTCATTTCCATTTTACTCACAAGTACTGACTGCAAACCTTATGGAAACATATCCACATAACTTCCCACATGATTCTGAGTTGTTTGAAACCTGCATCATTGCTGTGCACATCAAGATAAAAAAAGTGGCTTTCACAGCACGTTGAATGCTTTCACATTAAAAGCAGTATACATTTCAATTTTACTCCTACCTACTGACTTCAAACTTTATGGAAACATCCTCACTTAACTTCCCACATGATACTGAGTTCATTGAAACCATTTCCTGGACTCTGCTAAACAAGGCAAAAAAGTTGTTATCTCAGAGCATTCAATGCATTTACATTGAAAGTGTATTCATTTCCATTTTACTCACAAGTACTGACTGCAAAACTTATGGAAACTTATCCACATAACAACCCACATGATTCTGAGTTGTTAGAAACCTGCATCAGTGCTGTACACAGCAAGATAAAAAAGAGGATTTCTCAGTGCGTTGAATGCTTTGACATTAAAAGCAGTATACATTTCAATTTTACTCCAAACTACTGACTGCAAACTTTATGGAAACATCCAAACATAACTCCCCACATGATACTGACCTCATTGAAATCTTCTCCATGAGTCTGCTCAACAAGACAAAAAAGTTGTTATCTCAGAGCATACAATGCATTTGCATTGAAAGTGTATTCCTTTCCATTTTACTCACAAGTACTGACTGCAAACCTTATGGAAACATATCCACATAACTTCCCACATGATTCTGAGTTGTTTGAAACCTGCATCATTGCTGTGCCCATCAAGATAAAAAAGTGGCTATCTCAGCACGTTGAATGCTTTCACATTAAAAGCAGTATACATTTCAATTTTACTCCTACCTACTGACTTCAAACTTAATGGAAACATGATAACTTAACTTCCCACATGATACTGAGTTCATTGAAACCATTTCCTTGACTCTGCTCAACAAGACAAAATAGTTGTTATCTCAGAGCATACAATGCATTGACATTGAAAGTGTATTCATTTCCATTTTACTCACAAGTACTGACTGCAAAACTTATGGAAACATATCCACATAACTACCTACATGATTCTGAGTTGTTAGAAACCTGCATCAGTGCTGTACACAGCAAGATAAAAAAGAGGATTTCTCAGTGCGTTGAATGTTTTGACATTAAAAGCAGTATACATTTCAATTTTACTCCAAACGACTGACTGCAAACTTTATGGAAACATCCAAACATAACTTCCCACATGATACTGACTTCATTGAAACCTTCTCCATGAGTCTGCTCAACAAGACAAAAAAGTTGTTATCTCAGAGCATAGAATGCATTTGCATTGAAAGAGTATTCATTTCCATTTTACTCACAAGTACTGACTGCAAACCTTATGGAAACATATCCACATAACTTCCTTCATGATTCTAAGTTGTATGAAACCTGCATCATTGCTCTGCACATCAAGATAACAAAGTTGATTTCTCAGTGCGTTGAATGCTTTGACATTAAAAGCAGTATACATTTCAACTTTACTCCAATACTGACTGCAAACTTTATGGAAACATCCTAAAATAACTTCCCACATGATACTGACTTCATTGAAACCTTCTCCATGAGTCTCCTCAACAAGATAAAAAAGTTGTTATCTCAGTGCATAGAAAGCATTTACATTGAAAGTGTATTCATTTCCATTTTACTCACAAGTACTGATTGCAAACCTTATGGAAACATATCCACATAACTTCCCAGATGATTCTGAGTTGTTTGAAACCTGCATCATTGCTGTGCACATCAAGATAAAAAAGTGGCTTTCTCAGCACGTTGAATGCTTTCACATTAAAACCAGTATACATTTCAATTTTACACCTACCTACTGACTTCAAACTTTATGGAAACATGATAACTTAACTTCCCACATGATACTGAGTTCATTGAAACCATTTCCTTGACTCTGCTCAACAAGACAAAATAGTTGTTATCTCAGAGCATACAATGCATTTACATTGAAAGTGTATTCATTTCCATTTTACTCACAAGTACTGACTGCAAAACTTATGGAAACATATCCACATAACTTCCCACATGATTCCCAGTTGTTTGAAACCTGCATCATTGCTGTACACCGCAAGATAAAAAAGAGGACTTCTCAGAGCGTTGAATGCTTTCACATTAAAAGCAGTATACATTTCAATTTTACTCCAACCTACTGACTTCAAACTTTATGGAAACATCCTCACTTAACTTCCCACATGATACTGAGTTCATTCAAACCATTTCCTGGACTCTGCTCAACAAGACAATAAAGTTGTTATCTCAGTGCATACAATGTATTTACATTGAAAGTGTATTCATTTCCATTTTACTCAGAAGTACTTACTGCAAACCTTATGGAAACATATCCACAGAACTTCCTTCATGATTCTAAGTTGTATGAAACCTGCATTATTGCTCTGCACATCAAGATAAAAAAGTTGTTTTCTCAGAGCGTTGAATGCTTTGACATTTAAAGCAGTATACATTTCAACTTTACTCCAATCTACTGACTGCAAACTTTATGGAAACAACCTAACTTCACTTCCCACATGATACTGAGTTCATTGAAACCATTTCCATAGCTCTTCTCAACAAGACAAAAAAGTTGTTATCTCAGAGCATACAATGCATTTACATTGAAAGTGTATTCATTTCCATTTTACTCACAAGTACTGACTGCAAACCTTATGGAAACATATCCACATAACTTACCACATGATTCTGAGTTGTTTGAAACCTGCATCATTGCTGTGCACATCAAGATAAAAAAGTGGCTTTCTCAGCACGTTGAATGCTTTCACATTAAAACCAGTGTACATTTCCATTTTACTCCTACCTACTGACTTCAAACTTTATGGAAACATGATAACTTAACTTCCCACATGATACTGAGTTCATTGAAACCATTTCCTGGACTGTGCTCAACAAGACAAAAAAGTTGTTATCTCAGAGCATACAATGCATTTACATTGAAAGTGTATTCATTTCCATTTTTCTCACAAGTACTGACTGCAAAACTTATGGAAACCTATCCACATAACTACCCACATGATTCTGAGTTGTTAGAAACCTCCATCAGTGCTGTACACAGCAAGATAAAAAAGAGGATTTCTCAGTGCGTTGAATGCTTTGATATTAAAAGCAGTATACATTTCAATATTACTCCAAACTACTGACTGCAAACTTTATGGAAACATCCAAACATAACTTCCCACATGATACTGACTTCATTGAAACCTTCTCCATGAGTCTGCTCAACAAGACAAAAAAGTTGTTATTTCAGAGCATACAATGCATTTATATTGAAAGTGTATTCATTTCCATTTTACTCACAAGTGCTGACTGCAAACCTTATGGAAACATATCCACATAACTTCCTTCATGATTCTGAGTTGTTAGAAACCTGCATCATTGCTGTACACAGCAAGATAAAAAAGAGGGCTTCTCAGTGCGTTGAATGCTTTGACATTAAAAGCAGTATACATTTCAATTTTACTCCAACCTACTGACTACAAACTTTATAGAAACATCCTCACTTAACTTCCCACATGATACTGAGTTCATTCAAACCATTTCCTGGACTCTGATCAACAAGACAAAAAAGATGTTATCTCAGAGCATACAATGCATTTACATTGAAAGTGTATTCATTTCCATTTTACTCACAAGTGCTGACTGCAAACCTTATGGAAAGATATCCACATAACTTCCTTCATGATTCTAAGTTGTATGAAACCTGCATCATTGCTCTGCAGATCAAGATAAAAAAGTTGATTTCTCAGTGCGTTGAATGCTTTGACATTAAAAGCAGTACACATTTCAACTTTACTCCAATCTACTGACTGCAAACTTTATGGAAACATCCTAACTTAACTTCCCACATGATTCTGAGTTCATTCAAACCTTTTCCATGATTCTGCTCAACAACATAAAAAAGTTATTATCTCAGTGCATAGAATACATTTACATTGAAAGTGTAATCATTTCCACTTTACTCACAAGTACTGACTACAAACCTGATGGAAACATATCCACATAACTTCCCACATGATTCTGAGTTGTTTGAAACCTGCATCATTGCTGTACACAGCAAGATAAAAAGAGGATTTCTCAGTGCGTTGAATGCTTTGACATTAAAAGCAGTACACATTTCAACTTTACTCCAATCTACTGACTGCAAACTTCATGGATACATCCTAACATAACTTCCCACATGATACTGACTTCATTGAAAACTTTTCCATGAGTCTGCTCAAGAAGAAAAAAAAGGTGTTATCTCTGTGCATAGAAAGCATTTACATTGAAAGTGTATTCATTTCCATTTTACTCACAAGTACTGACTGCAAAACTTATGGAAACATATCCACATAACTTCCCACAAGATTCTGAGTTGTTAGAAACCTGCATCATTGCTGTACACAGCAAGATAAAAAAGAGGACTTCTCGGTGCGTTGAATGTTTTGATATGAAAAGCAGTATACATTTCAATTTTACTCCAAACTACTGACTGCAAACTTTATGGAAACATGATAACTTAACTTCCCACATGATACTGAGTTCATTGAAACCATTTCCTTGACTCTGCTCAACAAGACAAAATAGTTGTTATCTCAGAGCATACAATGCATTTACATTGAAAGTGTATTCATTTCCATTTTACTCACAAGTACTGACTGCAAAACTTATGGAAACATATCCACATAACTTCCCACATGATTCCCAGTTGTTTGAATCCTGCATCATTGCCTTACACAGCAAGATAAAAAAGAGGACTTCTCAGAGCGTTGAATGCTTTCACATTAAAAGCAGTATACATTTCAATTTTACTCCAACCTACTGACTTCAAACTTTATGGAAACATCCTCACTTAACTTCCCACATGATACTGAGTTCATTGAAACCATTTCCTGGACTCTGCTCAACAAGACAATAAAGTTGTTATCTCAGTGCATACAATGTATTTACATTGAAAGTGTATTCAATTCCATTTTACTCAGAAGTACTTACTGCAAACCTTATGGAAACATATCCACAGAACTTCCTTCATGATTCTAAGTTGTATGAAACCTGCATTATTGCTCTGCACATCAAGATAAAAAAGTTGTTTTCTCAGAGCGTTGAATGCTTTGACATTTAAAGCAGTATACATTTCAACTTTACTCCAATCTACTGACTGCAAACTTTATGGAAACATGATAACTTAACTTCCCACATGATACTGAGTTCATTGAAACCATTTCCTGGACTGTGCTCAACAAGACAAAAAAGTTGTTATCTCAGAGCATACAATGCATTTACATTGAAAGTGCATTCATTTCCATTTTACTCACAAGTACTGACTGCAAAACTTATGGAAACATATCCACATAACTACCCACATGATTCTGAGTTGTTAGAAACCTCTATCAGTGCTGTACACAGCAAGATAAAAAAGAGGATTTCTCAGTGCGTTGAATGCTTTGATATTAAAAGCAGTATACATTTCAATATTACTCCAAACTACTGACTGCAAACTTTATGGAAACATCCAAACATAACTTCCCACATGATACTGACTTCATTGAAACCTTCTCCATGAGTCTGCTCAATAAGACAAAAAAGTTGTTATTTCGGAGCATACAATGCATTTATATTGAAAGTGTATTCATTTCCATTTTACTCACAAGTGCTGACTGCAAACCTTATGGAAACATATCCACAGAACTTCCTTCATGATTCTGAGTTGTTAGAAACCTGCATCATTGCTGTACACAGCAAGATAAAAAAAAGGGCTTCTCAGTGCGTTGAATGCTCTGACATTAAAAGCAGTATACATTTCAATTTTACTCCAACCTACTGACTTCAAACTTTATAGAAACATCCTCACTTAACTTCCCACATGATACTGAGTTCATTCAAACCTTTTCCATGATTCTGCTCAACAAGATAAAAATGTTATTATCTCAGTGCATAGAATACATTTACATTGAAAGTGTAATCATTTCGACTTTACTCACAAGTACTGACTACAAACCTGATGGAAACATATCGACATAACTTCCCACATGATTCTGAGTTGTTTGAAACCTGCATCATTGCTGTACACAGCAAGATAAAAAGAGGATTTCTCAGTGTGTTGAATGCTTTGACATTAAAAGCAGTACACATTTCAACTTTACTCCAATCTGCTGACTGCAAACTTCATGGATACATCCTAACATAACTTCCCACATGATACTGACTTCATTGAAACCTTTTCCATGAGTCTGCTCAAGAAGAAAAAAAAGGTGTTATCTCAGTGCATAGAAAGCATTTACATTGAAAGTGTAATCATTTCCATTTTACTCACAAGTACTGACTGCAAACCTTATGGAAACATATCCACATAACTTCCTTCATGATTCTGAGTTGTATGAAACCTGCATCATTGCTCTGCACATCAAGATAACAAAGTTGATTTCTCAGTACGTTGAATGCTTTGACATTAAAAGCAGCACACATTTCAACTTTACTCCAATCTACTGACTGCAAACTTTATGGATACATCCTAACATAACTTCCCACATGATACTGACTTCATTGAAACCTTTTCCATGAGTCTGCTCAACAAGAAAAAAAAGGTGTTACCTCAGTGCATAGAAAGCATTTACATTGAAAGTGTAATCATTTCCATTTTACTCACAAGTACTGACTGCAAACCTGATGGAAACATATCCACATAACTTCCCACATGATACTGAGTTCATTCAAACATTTTCCATGATTCTGCTCAACAAGATAAAAATGTTGTTCTCAGTGCATGCAATGCATGTACATTGAAAGTGTATTCATTTCCATTTTCCTCAGAAGTACTAACTGCAAACCTTATGGAAACATATCCACAGAACTTCGTTCATGATTCTAAGTTGTATGAAACCTGCATTATTGCTCTGCACATCAAGAAAAAGAAGTTGGTTTCTCAGAGCGTTGAATGCTTTGACATTTAAAGCAGTATACATTTCAACTTTACTCCAATCTACTGACTGCAAACTTTATGGAAACATGATAACTTAACTTCCCACATGATACTGAGTTTATTGAAACCATTTCCTTGACTCTGCTCAACAAGACAAAATAGTTGTTATCTCAGAGCATAGAATGCATTTACATTGAAAGTGTATTCATTTCCATTTTACTCACAAGTACTGACTGCAAAACTTATGGAAACATATCCACATAACTTCCCACAAGATTCTGAGTTGTTAGAAACCTGCATCATTGCTGTACACAGCAAGATAAAAAAGAGGACTTCTCGGTGCGTTGAATGTTTTGATATGAAAAGCAGACATTTCAATTTTACTCCAACCTACTGACTTCAAACTTTATGGAAACATCCTCACTTAACTTCCCACATGATACTGAGTTCATTGAAACCTTCTCAATGAGTCTGCTCAACAAGACAAAAAAGTTGTTATCTCAGAGCATACAATGCATTTACATTGAAAGTGTATTCATTTCCATTTTAGTCACAAGTGCTGACTGCAAACCTTATGGAAACATACCCAGATAACTTCCTTCATGATTCTAAGTTGTATGAAACCTGCATCATTGCTCTGCACATCAAGATAAAAAAGTTGATTTCTCAGTGCGTTGAATGCTTTGACATTAAAAGCAGTATACATTTCAACTTTACTCCAATCTAGTGACTGCAAACTTTATGGAAACATCCTAACTTAACTTCCCACATGATTCTGAGTTCATTCAAACCTTTTCCATGATTCTCCTCAACAAGATAAAAAAGTTGTTATCTCAGAGCATAGAATGCATTTACATTGAAAGTGTAATCATTTCCATTTTACTCACAAGTACTGACTGCAAACCTGATGGAAACATATCCACATAACTTCCCACATGATTCTGAGTTGTTTGAAACCTGCATCATTGCTGTACACAGCAAGATAAAAAAGAGGATTTCTCAGTGCGTTGAATGGTTTGACATTAAAAGCAGTATACATTTCAATTTTACTCCAAACTACTGACTGCAAACTTTATGGAAACATCCTCACTTAACTTCCCACATGATACTGAGTTCATTGAAACCATTTCCTGGACTCTGCTCAACAAGACAAAAAAGTTGTTATCTCAGAGCATACAATGCATTTACATTGGAAGTGTATTCATCTCCATTTTACTCACAAGTGCTGACTGCAAACCTTATGGAAACATATCCACAGAACTTCTTTCATGATTCCAAGTTGTATGAAACCTGCATCATTGCTCTGCACATCAAGATAACAAAGTTGATTTCTCAGTGCGTTGAATGCTTTGACATTAAAAGCAGTATACATTTCAACTTTACTCCAATACTGACTGCAAACTTTATGGAAACATCCTAACATAACTTCCCACATGATACTGAGTTCATTGAAACCTTTTCCATGAGTCTGCTCAACAAGATAAAAAAGGTGTTATCTCAGTGCATAGAAAGCATTTACATTGAAAGTGTATTCATTTCCATTTTACTCACAAGTACTGACTGCAAACCTTATGGAAACATATCCAGATAACTTCCCACATGATTCTGAGTTGTTTGAAACCTGCATCATTGCTGTGCACATCAAGATAAAAAAGTGGCTTTCTCAGCACGTTGAATGCTTTCACATTAAAAGCAGTATACATTTCAATTTTACTCCTACCTACTGACTTCAAACTTTATGGAAACATGATAACTTAACTTCCCACATGATACTGAGTTCATTGAAACCATTTCCTTGACTCTGCTCAACAAGACAAAATAGTTGCTATCTCAGAGCATACAGTGCATTTACATTGAAAGTGTATTCATTTCCATTTTACTCACAAGTACTGACTGCAAAACTTATGGAAACATATCCACATAACTTCCCACATGATTCTGAGTTGTTTGAAACCTGCATCATTGCTGTACACAGCAAGATAAAAAAGAGGATTTCTCAGGGCGTTGAATGCCTCTACATTAAAAGCAGTATACATTTCAATTTTTCTCCAACCTACTGATTTCAAACTTTATGGAAACATTCTCACTTAACTTCCCACATGATACTGAGTTCACTCAAACCTTTTCCATGATTCTGCTCAACAAGATAAAAATGTTGTTCTCAGTGCATGCAATGTATGTACATTGAAAGTGTATTCATTTCCATTTTCCTCAGAAGTCCTAACTGCAAACCTTATGGAAAGATATCCCCAGAACTTCCTTCATGATTCTAAGTTGTATGAAACCTGCATTATTGCTCTGCACATCAAGATAAAAAAGTTGGTTTCTCAGAGCATACAATGCTTTTACATTGAAAGTGTATTCATTTCCATTTTACTCACAAGTACTGACTGCAAACCTTATGGAAACATATCCACATAACTTCCCACATGATTCTGAGTTGTTTGAAACCTGCATCATTGCTGTGCACATCAAGATAAAAAAAGTGGCTTTCACAGCACGTTGAATGCTTTCACATTAAAAGCAGTATACATTTCAATTTTACTCCTACCTACTGACTTCAAACTTTATGGAAACATCCTCACTTAACTTCCCACATGATACTGAGTTCATTGAAACCATTTCCTGGACTCTGCTAAACAAGGCAAAAAAGTTGTTATCTCAGAGCATTCAATGCATTTACATTGAAAGTGTATTCATTTCCATTTTACTCACAAGTACTGACTGCAAAACTTATGGAAACTTATCCACATAACAACCCACATGATTCTGAGTTGTTAGAAACCTGCATCAGTGCTGTACACAGCAAGATAAAAAAGAGGATTTCTCAGTGCGTTGAATGCTTTGACATTAAAAGCAGTATACATTTCAATTTTACTCCAAACTACTGACTGCAAACTTTATGGAAACATCCAAACATAACTCCCCACATGATACTGACCTCATTGAAATCTTCTCCATGAGTCTGCTCAACAAGACAAAAAAGTTGTTATCTCAGAGCATACAATGCATTTGCATTGAAAGTGTATTCCTTTCCATTTTACTCACAAGTACTGACTGCAAACCTTATGGAAACATATCCACATAACTTCCCACATGATTCTGAGTTGTTTGAAACCTGCATCATTGCTGTGCCCATCAAGATAAAAAAGTGGCTATCTCAGCACGTTGAATGCTTTCACATTAAAAGCAGTATACATTTCAATTTTACTCCTACCTACTGACTTCAAACTTAATGGAAACATGATAACTTAACTTCCCACATGATACTGAGTTCATTGAAACCATTTCCTTGACTCTGCTCAACAAGACAAAATAGTTGTTATCTCAGAGCATACAATGCATTGACATTGAAAGTGTATTCATTTCCATTTTACTCACAAGTACTGACTGCAAAACTTATGGAAACATATCCACATAACTACCTACATGATTCTGAGTTGTTAGAAACCTGCATCAGTGCTGTACACAGCAAGATAAAAAAGAGGATTTCTCAGTGCGTTGAATGTTTTGACATTAAAAGCAGTATACATTTCAATTTTACTCCAAACGACTGACTGCAAACTTTATGGAAACATCCAAACATAACTTCCCACATGATACTGACTTCATTGAAACCTTCTCCATGAGTCTGCTCAACAAGACAAAAAAGTTGTTATCTCAGAGCATAGAATGCATTTGCATTGAAAGAGTATTCATTTCCATTTTACTCACAAGTACTGACTGCAAACCTTATGGAAACATATCCACATAACTTCCTTCATGATTCTAAGTTGTATGAAACCTGCATCATTGCTCTGCACATCAAGATAACAAAGTTGATTTCTCAGTGCGTTGAATGCTTTGACATTAAAAGCAGTATACATTTCAACTTTACTCCAATACTGACTGCAAACTTTATGGAAACATCCTAAAATAACTTCCCACATGATACTGACTTCATTGAAACCTTCTCCATGAGTCTCCTCAACAAGATAAAAAAGTTGTTATCTCAGTGCATAGAAAGCATTTACATTGAAAGTGTATTCATTTCCATTTTACTCACAAGTACTGATTGCAAACCTTATGGAAACATATCCACATAACTTCCCAGATGATTCTGAGTTGTTTGAAACCTGCATCATTGCTGTGCACATCAAGATAAAAAAGTGGCTTTCTCAGCACGTTGAATGCTTTCACATTAAAACCAGTATACATTTCAATTTTACACCTACCTACTGACTTCAAACTTTATGGAAACATGATAACTTAACTTCCCACATGATACTGAGTTCATTGAAACCATTTCCTTGACTCTGCTCAACAAGACAAAATAGTTGTTATCTCAGAGCATACAATGCATTTACATTGAAAGTGTATTCATTTCCATTTTACTCACAAGTACTGACTGCAAAACTTATGGAAACATATCCACATAACTTCCCACATGATTCCCAGTTGTTTGAAACCTGCATCATTGCTGTACACCGCAAGATAAAAAAGAGGACTTCTCAGAGCGTTGAATGCTTTCACATTAAAAGCAGTATACATTTCAATTTTACTCCAACCTACTGACTTCAAACTTTATGGAAACATCCTCACTTAACTTCCCACATGATACTGAGTTCATTCAAACCATTTCCTGGACTCTGCTCAACAAGACAATAAAGTTGTTATCTCAGTGCATACAATGTATTTACATTGAAAGTGTATTCATTTCCATTTTACTCAGAAGTACTTACTGTAAACCTTATGGAAACATATCCACAGAACTTCCTTCATGATTCTAAGTTGTATGAAACCTGCATTATTGCTCTGCACATCAAGATAAAAAAGTTGTTTTCTCAGAGCGTTGAATGCTTTGACATTTAAAGCAGTATACATTTCAACTTTACTCCAATCTACTGACTGCAAACTTTATGGAAACAACCTAACTTCACTTCCCACATGATACTGAGTTCATTGAAACCATTTCCATAGCTCTTCTCAACAAGACAAAAAAGTTGTTATCTCAGAGCATACAATGCATTTACATTGAAAGTGTATTCATTTCCATTTTACTCACAAGTACTGACTGCAAACCTTATGGAAACATATCCACATAACTTACCACATGATTCTGAGTTGTTTGAAACCTGCATCATTGCTGTGCACATCAAGATAAAAAAGTGGCTTTCTCAGCACGTTGAATGCTTTCACATTAAAACCAGTGTACATTTCCATTTTACTCCTACCTACTGACTTCAAACTTTATGGAAACATGATAACTTAACTTCCCACATGATACTGAGTTCATTGAAACCATTTCCTGGACTGTGCTCAACAAGACAAAAAAGTTGTTATCTCAGAGCATACAATGCATTTACATTGAAAGTGTATTCATTTCCATTTTTCTCACAAGTACTGACTGCAAAACTTATGGAAACCTATCCACATAACTACCCACATGATTCTGAGTTGTTAGAAACCTCCATCAGTGCTGTACACAGCAAGATAAAAAAGAGGATTTCTCAGTGCGTTGAATGCTTTGATATTAAAAGCAGTATACATTTCAATATTACTCCAAACTACTGACTGCAAACTTTATGGAAACATCCAAACATAACTTCCCACATGATACTGACTTCATTGAAACCTTCTCCATGAGTCTGCTCAACAAGACAAAAAAGTTGTTATTTCAGAGCATACAATGCATTTATATTGAAAGTGTATTCATTTCCATTTTACTCACAAGTGCTGACTGCAAACCTTATGGAAACATATCCACATAACTTCCTTCATGATTCTGAGTTGTTAGAAACCTGCATCATTGCTGTACACAGCAAGATAAAAAAGAGGGCTTCTCAGTGCGTTGAATGCTTTGACATTAAAAGCAGTATACATTTCAATTTTACTCCAACCTACTGACTACAAACTTTATAGAAACATCCTCACTTAACTTCCCACATGATACTGAGTTCATTGAAACCATTTCCTGGACTCTGATCAACAAGACAAAAAAGATGTTATCTCAGAGCATACAATGCATTTACATTGAAAGTGTATTCATTTCCATTTTACTCACAAGTGCTGACTGCAAACCTTATGGAAAGATATCCACATAACTTCCTTCATGATTCTAAGTTGTATGAAACCTGCATCATTGCTCTGCAGATCAAGATAAAAAAGTTGATTTCTCAGTGCGTTGAATGCTTTGACATTAAAAGCAGTACACATTTCAACTTTACTCCAATCTACTGACTGCAAACTTTATGGAAACATCCTAACTTAACTTCCCACATGATTCTGAGTTCATTCAAACCTTTTCCATGATTCTGCTCAACAAGATAAAAAAGTTATTATCTCAGTGCATAGAATACATTTACATTGAAAGTGTAATCATTTCCACTTTACTCACAAGTACTGACTACAAACCTGATGGAAACATATCCACATAAGTTCCCACATGATTCTGAGTTGTTTGAAACCTGCATCATTGCTGTACACAGCAAGATAAAAAGAGGATTTCTCAGTGCGTTGAATGCTTTGACATTAAAAGCAGTACACATTTCAACTTTACTCCAATCTACTGACTGCAAACTTCATGGATACATCCTAACATAACTTCCCACATGATACTGACTTCATTGAAAACTTTTCCATGAGTCTGCTCAAGAAGAAAAAAAAGGTGTTATCTCTGTGCATAGAAAGCATTTACATTGAAAGTGTATTCATTTCCATTTTACTCACAAGTACTGACTGCATAACTTATGGAAACATATCCACATAACTTCCCACAAGATTCTGAGTTGTTAGAAACCTGCATCATTGCTGTACACAGCAAGATAAAAAAGAGGACTTCTCGGTGCGTTGAATGTTTTGATATGAAAAGCAGTATACATTTCAATTTTACTCCAACCTACTGACTTCAAACTTTATGGAAACATCCTCACTTAACTTCCCACATGATACTGAGTTCATTGAAACCATTTCCTGGACTCTGCTCAACAAGGCAAAAAAGTTGTTATCTCAGAGCATACAATGCATTTACATTGAAAGTGTATTCATTTCCATTTTACTCACAAGTACTGACTGCCAAACTTATGGAAACTTATCCACATAACTACCCACATGATTCTGAGTTGTTAGAAACCTGCATCAGTGCTGTACACAGCAAGATAAAAAAGAGGATTTCTCAGTGCGTTGAATGCTTTGACATTAAAAGCAGTATACATTTCAATTTTACTCAAAACTACTGACTGCAAATTTTATGGAAACATCCAAACATAACTTCCCACATGATACTGACTTCATTGAAACCTTCTCCATGAGTCTGCTCAACAAGACAAAAAAGTTGTTATCTCAGAGCATACAATGCATTTGCATTGAAAGTGTATTCATTTCCATTTTACTCACAAGTACTGACTGCAAACCTTATGGAAACATATCCACATAACTTCCCACATGATTCCCAGTTGTTTGAAACCTGCATCATTGCTGTACACAGCAAGATAAAAAGGAGGACTTCTCAGTGCGTTGAATGCTTTGACATTAAAAGCAGTGTACATTTCAATTTTACTCCAACCTACTGACTTCAAACTTTATGGAAACATCCTCACTTAACTTCCCACATGATACTGAGTAAAATGAAACCATTTCCTGGACCCTGTTCAACAAGACAAAAAAGTTGTTATCTCAGAGCATACAATGCATTTACATTGAAAGTGTATTCATTTCCATTTTAGTCACAAGTGCTGACTGCAAACCTTATGGAAACATATCCAGATAACTTCCTTCATGATTCTAAGTTGTATGAAACCTGCATCATTGCTCTGCACATCAAGATAAAAAAGTTGATTTCTCAGTGCGTTGAATGCTTTGACATTAAAAGCAGTATACATTTCAACTTTACTCCAATCTAGTGACTGCAAACTTTATGGAAACATCCTAACTTAACTTCCCACATGATTCTGAGTTCATTCAAACCTTTTCCATGATTCTCCTCAACAAGATAAAAAAGTTGTTATCTCAGAGCATAGAATGCATTTACATTGAAAGTGTAATCATTTCCATTTTACTCACAAGTACTGACTGCAAACCTGATGGAAACATATCCACATAACTTCCCACATGATTCTGAGTTGTTTGAAACCTGCATCATTGCTGTACACAGCAAGATAAAAAAGAGGATTTCTCAGTGCGTTGAATGGTTTGACATTAAAAGCAGTATACATTTCAATTTTACTCCAAACTACTGACTGCAAACTTTATGGAAACATCCTCACTTAACTTCCCACATGATACTGAGTTCATTGAAACCATTTCCTGGACTCTGCTCAACAAGACAAAAAAGTTGTTATCTCAGAGCATACAATGCATTTACATTGGAAGTGTATTCATCTCCATTTTACTCACAAGTGCTGACTGCAAACCTTATGGAAACATATCCACAGAACTTCTTTCATGATTCCAAGTTGTATGAAACCTGCATCATTGCTCTGCACATCAAGATAACAAAGTTGATTTCTCAGTGCGTTGAATGCTTTGACATTAAAAGCAGTATACATTTCAACTTTACTCCAATACTGACTGCAAACTTTATGGAAACATCCTAACATAACTTCCCACATGATACTGAGTTCATTGAAACCTTTTCCATGAGTCTGCTCAACAAGATAAAAAAGGTGTTATCTCAGTGCATAGAAAGCATTTACATTGAAAGTGTATTCATTTCCATTTTACTCACAAGTACTGACTGCAAACCTTATGGAAACATATCCAGATAACTTCCCACATGATTCTGAGTTGTTTGAAACCTGCATCATTGCTGTGCACATCAAGATAAAAAAGTGGCTTTCTCAGCACGTTGAATGCTTTCACATTAAAAGCAGTATACATTTCAATTTTACTCCTACCTACTGACTTCAAACTTTATGGAAACATGATAACTTAACTTCCCACATGATACTGAGTTCATTGAAACCATTTCCTTGACTCTGCTCAACAAGACAAAATAGTTGCTATCTCAGAGCATACAGTGCATTTACATTGAAAGTGTATTCATTTCCATTTTACTCACAAGTACTGACTGCAAAACTTATGGAAACATATCCACATAACTTCCCACATGATTCTGAGTTGTTTGAAACCTGCATCATTGCTGTACACAGCAAGATAAAAAAGAGGATTTCTCAGGGCGTTGAATGCCTCTACATTAAAAGCAGTATACATTTCAATTTTTCTCCAACCTACTGATTTCAAACTTTATGGAAACATTCTCACTTAACTTCCCACATGATACTGAGTTCACTCAAACCTTTTCCATGATTCTGCTCAACAAGATAAAAATGTTGTTCTCAGTGCATGCAATGTATGTACATTGAAAGTGTATTCATTTCCATTTTCCTCAGAAGTCCTAACTGCAAACCTTATGGAAAGATATCCCCAGAACTTCCTTCATGATTCTAAGTTGTATAAACCTGCATTATTGCTCTGCACATCAAGATAAAAAAGTTGGTTTCTCAGAGCATACAATGCTTTTACATTGAAAGTGTATTCATTTCCATTTTACTCACAAGTACTGACTGCAAACCTTATGGAAACATATCCACATAACTTCCCACATGATTCTGAGTTGTTTGAAACCTGCATCATTGCTGTGCACATCAAGATAAAAAAAGTGGCTTTCACAGCACGTTGAATGCTTTCACATTAAAAGCAGTATACATTTCAATTTTACTCCTACCTACTGACTTCAAACTTTATGGAAACATCCTCACTTAACTTCCCACATGATACTGAGTTCATTGAAACCATTTCCTGGACTCTGCTAAACAAGGCAAAAAAGTTGTTATCTCAGAGCATTCAATGCATTTACATTGAAAGTGTATTCATTTCCATTTTACTCACAAGTACTGACTGCAAAACTTATGGAAACTTATCCACATAACAACCCACATGATTCTGAGTTGTTAGAAACCTGCATCAGTGCTGTACACAGCAAGATAAAAAAGAGGATTTCTCAGTGCGTTGAATGCTTTGACATTAAAAGCAGTATACATTTCAATTTTACTCCAAACTACTGACTGCAAACTTTATGGAAACATCCAAACATAACTCCCCACATGATACTGACCTCATTGAAATCTTCTCCATGAGTCTGCTCAACAAGACAAAAAAGTTGTTATCTCAGAGCATACAATGCATTTGCATTCAAAGTGTATTCCTTTCCATTTTACTCACAAGTACTGACTGCAAACCTTATGGAAACATATCCACATAACTTCCCACATGATTCTGAGTTGTTTGAAACCTGCATCATTGCTGTGCCCATCAAGATAAAAAAGTGGCTATCTCAGCACGTTGAATGCTTTCACATTAAAAGCAGTATACATTTCAATTTTACTCCTACCTACTGACTTCAAACTTTATGGAAACATGATAACTTAACTTCCCACATGATACTGAGTTCATTGAAACCATTTCCTTGACTCTGCTCAACAAGACAAAATAGTTGTTATCTCAGAGCATACAATGCATTGACATTGAAAGTGTATTCATTTCCATTTTACTCACAAGTACTGACTGCAAAACTTATGGAAACATATCCACATAACTACCTACATGATTCTGAGTTGTTAGAAACCTGCATCAGTGCTGTACACAGCAAGATAAAAAAGAGGATTTCTCAGTGCGTTGAATGGTTTGACATTAAAAGCAGTATACATTTCAATTTTACTCCAAACGACTGACTGCAAACTTTATGGAAACATCCAAACATAACTTCCCACATGATACTGACTTCATTGAAACCTTCTCCATGAGTCTGCTCAACAAGACAAAAAAGTTGTTATCTCAGAGCATAGAATGCATTTGCATTGAAAGAGTATTCATTTCCATTTTACTCACAAGTACTGACTGCAAACCTTATGGAAACATATCCACATAACTTCCTTCATGATTCTAAGTTGTATGAAAACTGCATCATTGCTCTGCACATCAAGATAACAAAGTTGATTTCTCAGTGCGTTGAATGCTTTGACATTAAAAGCAGTATACATTTCAACTTTACTCCAATACTGACTGCAAACTTTATGGAAACATCCTAAAATAACTTCCCACATGATACTGACTTCATTGAAACCTTTTCCATGAGTCTCCTCAACAAGATAAAAAAGTTGTTATCTCAGTGCATAGAAAGCATTTACATTGAAAGTGTATTCATTTCCATTTTACTCACAAGTACTGATTGCAAACCTTATGGAAACATATCCACATAACTTCCCAGATGATTCTGAGTTGTTTGAAACCTGCATCATTGCTGTGCACATCAAGATAAAAAAGTGGCTTTCTCAGCACGTTGAATGCTTTCACATTAAAACCAGTATACATTTCAATTTTACACCTACCTACTGACTTCAAACTTTATGGAAACATGATAACTTAACTTCCCACATGATACTGAGTTCATTGAAACCATTTCCTTGACTCTGCTCAACAAGACAAAATAGTTGTTATCTCAGAGCATACAATGCATTTACATTGAAAGTGTATTCATTTCCATTTTACTCACAAGTACTGACTGCAAAACTTATGGAAACATATCCACATAACTTCCCACATGATTCCCAGTTGTTTGAAACCTGCATCATTGCTGTACACCGCAAGATAAAAAAGAGGACTTCTCAGAGCGTTGAATGCTTTCACATTAAAAGCAGTATACATTTCAATTTTACTCCAACCTACTGACTTCAAACTTTATGGAAACATCCTCACTTAACTTCCCACATGATACTGAGTTCATTCAAACCATTTCCTGGACTCTGCTCAACAAGACAATAAAGTTGTTATCTCAGTGCATACAATGTATTTACATTGAAAGTGTATTCATTTCCATTTTACTCAGAAGTACTTACTGCAAACCTTATGGAAACATATCCACAGAACTTCCTTCATGATTCTAAGTTGTATGAAACCTGCATTATTGCTCTGCACATCAAGATAAAAAAGTTGTTTTCTCAGAGCGTTGAATGCTTTGACATTTAAAGCAGTATACATTTCAACTTTACTCCAATCTACTGACTGCAAACTTTATGGAAACAACCTAACTTCACTTCCCACATGATACTGAGTTCATTGAAACCATTTCCATAGCTCTTCTCAACAAGACAAAAAAGTTGTTATCTCAGAGCATACAATGCATTTACATTGAAAGTGTATTCATTTCCATTTTACTCACAAGTACTGACTGCAAACCTTATGGAAACATATCCACATAACTTACCACATGATTCTGAGTTGTTTGAAACCTGCATCATTGCTGTGCACATCAAGATAAAAAAGTGGCTTTCTCAGCACGTTGAATGCTTTCACATTAAAACCAGTGTACATTTCCATTTTACTCCTACCTACTGACTTCAAACTTTATGGAAACATGATAACTTAACTTCCCACATGATACTGAGTTCATTGAAACCATTTCCTGGACTGTGCTCAACAAGACAAAAAAGTTGTTATCTCAGAGCATACAATGCATTTACATTGAAAGTGTATTCATTTCCATTTTTCTCACAAGTACTGACTGCAAAACTTATGGAAACCTATCCACATAACTACCCACATGATTCTGAGTTGTTAGAAACCTCCATCAGTGCTGTACACAGCAAGATAAAAAAGAGGATTTCTCAGTGCGTTGAATGCTTTGATATTAAAAGCAGTATACATTTCAATATTACTCCAAACTACTGACTGCAAACTTTATGGAAACATCCAAACATAACTTCCCACATGATACTGACTTCATTGAAACCTTCTCCATGAGTCTGCTCAACAAGACAAAAAAGTTGTTATTTCAGAGCATACAATGCATTTATATTGAAAGTGTATTCATTTCCATTTTACTCACAAGTGCTGACTGCAAACCTTATGGAAACATATCCACATAACTTCCTTCATGATTCTGAGTTGTTAGAAACCTGCATCATTGCTGTACACAGCAAGATAAAAAAGAGGGCTTCTCAGTGCGTTGAATGCTTTGACATTAAAAGCAGTATACATTTCAATTTTACTCCAACCTACTGACTACAAACTTTATAGAAACATCCTCACTTAACTTCCCACATGATACTGAGTTCATTGAAACCATTTCCTGGACTCTGATCAACAAGACAAAAAAGATGTTATCTCAGAGCATACAATGCATTTACATTGAAAGTGTATTCATTTCCATTTTACTCACAAGTGCTGACTGCAAACCTTATGGAAAGATATCCACATAACTTCCTTCATGATTCTAAGTTGTATGAAACCTGCATCATTGCGCTGCAGATCAAGATAAAAAAGTTGATTTCTCAGTGCGTTGAATGCTATGACATTAAAAGCAGTACACATTTCAACTTTACTCCAATCTACTGACTGCAAACTTTATGGAAACATCCTAACTTAACTTCCCACATGATTCTGAGTTCATTCAAACCTTTTCCATGATTCTGCTCAACAAGATAAAAAAGTTATTATCTCAGTGCATAGAATACATTTACATTGAAAGTGTAATCATTTCCACTTTACTCACAAGTACTGACTACAAACCTGATGGAAACATATCCACATAACTTCCCACATGATTCTGAGTTGTTTGAAACCTGCATCATTGCTGTACACAGCAAGATAAAAAGAGGATTTCTCAGTGCGTTGAATGCTTTGACATTAAAAGCAGTACACATTTCAACTTTACTCCAATCTACTGACTGCAAACTTCATGGATACATCCTAACATAACTTCCCACATGATACTGACTTCATTGAAAACTTTTCCATGAGTCTGCTCAAGAAGAAAAAAAAGGTGTTATCTCTGTGCATAGAAAGCATTTACATTGAAAGTGTATTCATTTCCATTTTACTCACAAGTACTGACTGCAAAACTTATGGAAACATATCCACATAACTTCCCACAAGATTCTGAGTTGTTAGAAACCTGCATCATTGCTGTACACAGCAAGATAAAAAAGAGGACTTCTCGGTGCGTTGAATGTTTTGATATGAAAAGCAGTATACATTTCAATTTTACTCCAACCTACTGACTTCAAACTTTATGGAAACATCCTCACTTAACTTCCCACATGATACTGAGTTCATTGAAACCATTTCCTGGACTCTGCTCAACAAGGCAAAAAAGTTGTTATCTCAGAGCATACAATGCATTTACATTGAAAGTGTATTCATTTCCATTTTACTCACAAGTACTGACTGCCAAACTTATGGAAACTTATCCACATAACTACCCACATGATTCTGAGTTGTTAGAAACCTGCATCAGTGCTGTACACAGCAAGATAAAAAAGAGGATTTCTCAGTGCGTTGAATGCTTTGACATTAAAAGCAGTATACATTTCAATTTTACTCAAAACTACTGACTGCAAATTTTATGGAAACATCCAAACATAACTTCCCACATGATACTGACTGCATTGAAACCTTCTCCATGAGTCTGCTCAACAAGACAAAAAAGTTGTTATCTCAGAGCATACAATGCATTTGCATTGAAAGTGTATTCATTTCCATTTTACTCACAAGTACTGACTGCAAACCTTATGGAAACATATCCACATAACTTCCCACATGATTCCCAGTTGTTTGAAACCTGCATCATTGCTGTACACAGCAAGATAAAAAGGAGGACTTCTCAGTGCGTTGAATGCTTTGACATTAAAAGCAGTGTACATTTCAATTTTACTCCAACCTACTGACTTCAAACTTTATGGAAACATCCTCACTTAACTTCCCACATGATACTGAGTAAAATGAAACCATTTCCTGGACCCTGTTCAACAAGACAAAAAAGTTGTTATCTCAGAGCATACAATGCATTTACACTGAAAGTGTATTCATTTCCATTTTAGTCACAAGTGCTGACTGCAAACCTTATGGAAACATATCCAGATAACTTCCTTCATGATTCTAAGTTGTATGAAACCTGCATCATTGCTCTGCACATCAAGATAAAAAAGTTGATTTCTCAGTGCGTTGAATGCTTTGACATTAAAAGCAGTATACATTCAACTTTACTCCAATCTAGTGACTGCAAACTTTATGGAAACATCCTAACTTAACTTCCCACATGATTCTGAGTTCATTCAAACCTTTTCCATGATTCTCCTCAACAAGATAAAAAAGTTGTTATCTCAGAGCATAGAATGCATTTACATTGAAAGTGTAATCATTTCCATTTTACTCACAAGTACTGACTGCAAACCTGATGGAAACATATCCACATAACTTCCCACATGATTCTGAGTTGTTTGAAACCTGCATCATTGCTGTACACAGCAAGATAAAAAAGAGGATTTCTCAGTGCGTTGAATGGTTTGACATTAAAAGCAGTATACATTTCAATTTTACTCCAAACTACTGACTGCAAACTTTATGGAAACATCCTCACTTAACTTCCCACATGATACTGAGTTCATTGAAACCATTTCCTGGACTCTGCTCAACAAGACAAAAAAGTTGTTATCTCAGAGCATACAATGCATTTACATTGGAAGTGTATTCATCTCCATTTTACTCACAAGTGCTGACTGCAAACCTTATGGAAACATATCCACAGAACTTCTTTCATGATTCCAAGTTGTATGAAACCTGCATCATTGCTCTGCACATCAAGATAACAAAGTTGATTTCTCAGTGCGTTGAATGCTTTGACATTAAAAGCAGTATACATTTCAACTTTACTCCAATACTGACTGCAAACTTTATGGAAACATCCTAACATAACTTCCCACATGATACTGAGTTCATTGAAACCTTTTCCATGAGTCTGCTCAACAAGATAAAAAAGGTGTTATCTCAGTGCATAGAAAGCATTTACATTGAAAGTGTATTCATTTCCATTTTACTCACAAGTACTGACTGCAAACCTTATGGAAACATATCCAGATAACTTCCCACATGATTCTGAGTTGTTTGAAACCTGCATCATTGCTGTGCACATCAAGATAAAAAAGTGGCTTTCTCAGCACGTTGAATGCTTTCACATTAAAAGCAGTATACATTTCAATTTTACTCCTACCTACTGACTTCAAACTTTATGGAAACATGATAACTTAACTTCCCACATGATACTGAGTTCATTGAAACCATTTCCTTGACTCTGCTCAACAAGACAAAATAGTTGCTATCTCAGAGCATACAGTGCATTTACATTGAAAGTGTATTCATTTCCATTTTACTCACAAGTACTGACTGCAAAACTTATGGAAACATATCCACATAACTTCCCACATGATTCTGAGTTGTTTGAAACCTGCATCATTGCTGTACACAGCAAGATAAAAAAGAGGATTTCTCAGGGCGTTGAATGCCTCTACATTAAAAGCAGTATACATTTCAATTTTTCTCCAACCTACTGATTTCAAACTTTATGGAAACATTCTCACTTAACTTCCCACATGATACTGAGTTCACTCAAACCTTTTCCATGATTCTGCTCAACAAGATAAAAATGTTGTTCTCAGTGCATGCAATGTATGTACATTGAAAGTGTATTCATTTCCATTTTCCTCAGAAGTCCTAACTGCAAACCTTATGGAAAGATATCCCCAGAACTTCCTTCATGATTCTAAGTTGTATGAAACCTGCATTATTGCTCTGCACATCAAGATAAAAAAGTTGGTTTCTCAGAGCATACAATGCTTTTACATTGAAAGTGTATTCATTTCCATTTTACTCACAAGTACTGACTGCAAACCTTATGGAAACATATCCACATAACTTCCCACATGATTCTGAGTTGTTTGAAACCTGCATCATTGCTGTGCACATCAAGATAAAAAAAGTGGCTTTCACAGCACGTTGAATGCTTTCACATTAAAAGCAGTATACATTTCAATTTTACTCCTACCTACTGACTTCAAACTTTATGGAAACATCCTCACTTAACTTCCCACATGATACTGAGTTCATTGAAACCATTTCCTGGACTCTGCTAAACAAGGCAAAAAAGTTGTTATCTCAGAGCATTCAATGCATTTACATTGAAAGTGTATTCATTTCCATTTTACTCACAAGTACTGACTGCAAAACTTATGGAAACTTATCCACATAACAACCCACATGATTCTGAGTTGTTAGAAACCTGCATCAGTGCTGTACACAGCAAGATAAAAAAGAGGATTTCTCAGTGCGTTGAAAGCTTTGACATTAAAAGCAGTATACATTTCAATTTTACTCCAAACTACTGACTGCAAACTTTATGGAAACATCCAAACATAACTCCCCACATGATACTGACCTCATTGAAATCTTCTCCATGAGTCTGCTCAACAAGACAAAAAAGTTGTTATCTCAGAGCATACAATGCATTTGCATTGAAAGTGTATTCCTTTCCATTTTACTCACAAGTACTGACTGCAAACCTTATGGAAACATATCCACATAACTTCCCACATGATTCTGAGTTGTTTGAAACCTGCATCATTGCTGTGCCCATCAAGATAAAAAAGTGGCTATCTCAGCACGTTGAATGCTTTCACATTAAAAGCAGTATACATTTCAATTTTACTCCTACCTACTGACTTCAAACTTTATGGAAACATGATAACTTAACTTCCCACATGATACTGAGTTCATTGAAACCATTTCCTTGACTCTGCTCAACAAGACAAAATAGTTGTTATCTCAGAGCATACAATGCATTGACATTGAAAGTGTATTCATTTCCATTTTACTCACAAGTACTGACTGCAAAACTTATGGAAACATATCCACATAACTACCTACATGATTCTGAGTTGTTAGAAACCTGCATCAGTGCTGTACACAGCAAGTTAAAAAAGAGGATTTCTCAGTGCGTTGAATGGTTTGACATTAAAAGCAGTATACATTTCAATTTTACTCCAAACGACTGACTGCAAACTTTATGGAAACATCCAAACATAACTTCCCACATGATACTGACTTCATTGAAACCTTCTCCATGAGTCTGCTCAACAAGACAAAAAAGTTGTTATCTCAGAGCATAGAATGCATTTGCATTGAAAGAGTATTCATTTCCATTTTACTCACAAGTACTGACTGCAAACCTTATGGAAACATATCCACATAACTTCCTTCATGATTCTAAGTTGTATGAAAACTGCATCATTGCTCTGCACATCAAGATAACAAAGTTGATTTCTCAGTGCGTTGAATGCTTTGACATTAAAAGCAGTATACATTTCAACTTTACTCCAATACTGACTGCAAACTTTATGGAAACATCCTAAAATAACTTCCCACATGATACTGACTTTATTGAAACCTTTTCCATGAGTCTCCTCAACAAGATAAAAAAGTTGTTATCTCAGTGCATAGAAAGCATTTACATTGAAAGTGTATTCATTTCCATTTTACTCACAAGTACTGATTGCAAACCTTATGGAAACATATCCACATAACTTCCCAGATGATTCTGAGTTGTTTGAAACCTGCATCATTGCTGTGCACATCAAGATAAAAAAGTGGCTTTCTCAGCACGTTGAATGCTTTCACATTAAAACCAGTATACATTTCAATTTTACACCTACCTACTGACTTCAAACTTTATGGAAACATGATAACTTAACTTCCCACATGATACTGAGTTCATTGAAACCATTTCCTTGACTCTGCTCAACAAGACAAAATAGTTGTTATCTCAGAGCATACAATGCATTTACATTGAAAGTGTATTCATTTCCATTTTACTCACAAGTACTGACTGCAAAACTTATGGAAACATATCCACATAACTTCCCACATGATTCCCAGTTGTTTGAAACCTGCATCATTGCTGTACACCGCAAGATAAAAAAGAGGACTTCTCAGAGCGTTGAATGCTTTCACATTAAAAGCAGTATACATTTCAATTTTACTCCAACCTACTGACTTCAAACTTTATGGAAACATCCTCACTTAACTTCCCACATGATACTGAGTTCATTCAAACCATTTCCTGGACTCTGCTCAACAAGACAATAAAGTTGTTATCTCAGTGCATACAATGTATTTACATTGAAAGTGTATTCATTTCCATTTTACTCAGAAGTACTTACTGCAAACCTTATGGAAACATATCCACAGAACGTCCTTCATGATTCTAAGTTGTATGAAACCTGCATTATTGCTCTGCACATCAAGATAAAAAAGTTGTTTTCTCAGAGCGTTGAATGCTTTGACATTTAAAGCAGTATACATTTCAACTTTACTCCAATCTACTGACTGCAAACTTTATGGAAACAACCTAACTTCACTTCCCACATGATACTGAGTTCATTGAAACCATTTCCATAGCTCTTCTCAACAAGACAAAAAAGTTGTTATCTCAGAGCATACAATGCATTTACATTGAAAGTGTATTCATTTCCATTTTACTCACAAGTACTGACTGCAAACCTTATGGAAACATATCCACATAACTTACCACATCATTCTGAGTTGTTTGAAACCTGCATCATTGCTGTGCACATCAAGATAAAAAAGTGGCTTTCTCAGCACGTTGAATGCTTTCACATTAAAACCAGTGTACATTTCCATTTTACTCCTACCTACTGACTTCAAACTTTATGGAAACATGATAACTTAACTTCCCACATGATACTGAGTTCATTGAAACCATTTCCTGGACTGTGCTCAACAAGACAAAAAAGTTGTTATCTCAGAGCATACAATGCATTTACATTGAAAGTGTATTCATTTCCATTTTTCTCACAAGTACTGACTGCAAAACTTATGGAAACCTATCCACATAACTACCCACATGATTCTGAGTTGTTAGAAACCTCCATCAGTGCTGTACACAGCAAGATAAAAAAGAGGATTTCTCAGTGCGTTGAATGCTTTGATATTAAAAGCAGTATACATTTCAATATTACTCCAAACTACTGACTGCAAACTTTATGGAAACATCCAAACATAACTTCCCACATGATACTGACTTCATTGAAACCTTCTCCATGAGTCTGCTCAACAAGACAAAAAAGTTGTTATTTCAGAGCATACAATGCATTTATATTGAAAGTGTATTCATTTCCATTTTACTCACAAGTGCTGACTGCAAACCTTATGGAAACATATCCACATAACTTCCTTCATGATTCTGAGTTGTTAGAAACCTGCATCATTGCTGTACACAGCAAGATAAAAAAGAGGGCTTCTCAGTGCGTTGAATGCTTTGACATTAAAAGCAGTATACATTTCAATTTTACTCCAACCTACTGACTACAAACTTTATAGAAACATCCTCACTTAACTTCCCACATGATACTGAGTTCATTGAAACCATTTCCTGGACTCTGATCAACAAGACAAAAAAGATGTTATCTCAGAGCATACAATGCATTTACATTGAAAGTGTATTCATTTCCATTTTACTCACAAGTGCTGACTGCAAACCTTATGGAAAGATATCCACATAACTTCCTTCATGATTCTAAGTTGTATGAAACCTGCATCATTGCTCTGCAGATCAAGATAAAAAAGTTGATTTCTCAGTGCGTTGAATGCTTTGACATTAAAAGCAGTACACATTTCAACTTTACTCCAATCTACTGACTGCAAACTTTATGGAAACATCCTAACTTAACTTCCCACATGATTCTGAGTTCATTCAAACCTTTTCCATGATTCTGCTCAACAAGATAAAAAAGTTATTATCTCAGTGCATAGAATACATTTACATTGAAAGTGTAATCATTTCCACTTTACTCACAAGTACTGACTACAAACCTGATGGAAACATATCCACATAACTTCCCACATGATTCTGAGTTGTTTGAAACCTGCATCATTGCTGTACACAGCAAGATAAAAAGAGGATTTCTCAGTGCGTTGAATGCTTTGACATTAAAAGCAGTACACATTTCAACTTTACTCCAATCTACTGACTGCAAACTTCATGGATACATCCTAACATAACTTCCCACATGATACTGACTTCATTGAAAACTTTTCCATGAGTCTGCTCAAGAAGAAAAAAAAGGTGTTATCTCTGTGCACAGAAAGCATTTACATTGAAAGTGTATTCATTTCCATTTTACTCACAAGTACTGACTGCAAAACTTATGGAAACATATCCACATAACTTCCCACAAGATTCTGAGTTGTTAGAAACCTGCATCATTGCTGTACACAGCAAGATAAAAAAGAGGACTTCTCGGTGCGTTGAATGTTTTGATATGAAAAGCAGTATACATTTCAATTTTACTCCAACCTACTGACTTCAAACTTTATGGAAACATCCTCACTTAACTTCCCACATGATACTGAGTTCATTGAAACCATTTCCTGGACTCTGCTCAACAAGGCAAAAAAGTTGTTATCTCAGAGCATACAATGCATTTACATTGAAAGTGTATTCATTTCCATTTTACTCACAAGTACTGACTGCCAAACTTATGGAAACTTATCCACATAACTACCCACATGATTCTGAGTTGTTAGAAACCTGCATCAGTGCTGTACACAGCAAGATAAAAAAGAGGATTTCTCAGTGCGTTGAATGCTTTGACATTAAAAGCAGTATACATTTCAATTTTACTCAAAACTACTGACTGCAAATTTTATGGAAACATCCAAACATAACTTCCCACATGATACTGACTTCATTGAAACCTTCTCCATGAGTCTGCTCAACAAGACAAAAAAGTTGTTATCTCAGAGCATACAATGCATTTGCATTGAAAGTGTATTCATTTCCATTTTACTCACAAGTACTGACTGCAAACCTTATGGAAACATATCCACATAACTTCCCACATGATTCCCAGTTGTTTGAAACCTGCATCATTGCTGTACACAGCAAGATAAAAAGGAGGACTTCTCAGTGCGTTGAATGCTTTGACATTAAAAGCAGTGTACATTTCAATTTTACTCCAACCTACTGACTTCAAACTTTATGGAAACATCCTCACTTAACTTCCCACATGATACTGAGTAAAATGAAACCATTTCCTGGACCCTGTTCAACAAGACAAAAAAGTTGTTATCTCAGAGCATACAATGCATTTACATTGAAAGTGTATTCATTTCCATTTTAGTCACAAGTGCTGACTGCAAACCTTATGGAAACATATCCAGATAACTTCCTTCATGATTCTAAGTTGTATGAAACCTGCATCATTGCTCTGCACATCAAGATAAAAAAGTTGATTTCTCAGTGCGTTGAATGCTTTGACATTAAAAGCAGTATACATTTCAACTTTACTCCAATCTAGTGACTGCAAACTTTATGGAAACATCCTAACTTAACTTCCCACATGATTCTGAGTTCATTCAAACCTTTTCCATGATTCTCCTCAACAAGATAAAAAAGTTGTTATCTCAGAGCATAGAATGCATTTACATTGAAAGTGTAATCATTTCCATTTTACTCACAAGTACTGACTGCAAACCTGATGGAAACATATCCACATAACTTCCCACATGATTCTGAGTTGTTTGAAACCTGCAGCATTGCTGTACACAGCAAGATAAAAAAGAGGATTTCTCAGTGCGTTGAATGGTTTGACATTAAAAGCAGTATACATTTCAATTTTACTCCAAACTACTGACTGCAAACTTTATGGAAACATCCTCACTTAACTTCCCACATGATACTGAGTTCATTGAAACCATTTCCTGGACTCTGCTCAACAAGACAAAAAAGTTGTTATCTCAGAGCATACAATGCATTTACATTGGAAGTGTATTCATCTCCATTTTACTCACAAGTGCTGACTGCAAACCTTATGGAAACATATCCACAGAACTTCTTTCATGATTCCAAGTTGTATGAAACCTGCATCATTGCTCTGCACATCAAGATAACAAAGTTGATTTCTCAGTGCGTTGAATGCTTTGACATTAAAAGCAGTATACATTTCAACTTTACTCCAATACTGACTGCAAACTTTATGGAAACATCCTAACATAACTTCCCACATGATACTGAGTTCATTGAAACCTTTTCCATGAGTCTGCTCAACAAGATAAAAAAGGTGTTATCTCAGTGCATAGAAAGCATTTACATTGAAAGTGTATTCATTTCCATTTTACTCACAAGTACTGACTGCAAACCTTATGGAAACATATCCAGATAACTTCCCACATGATTCTGAGTTGTTTGAAACCTGCATCATTGCTGTGCACATCAAGATAAAAAAGTGGCTTTCTCAGCACGTTGAATGCTTTCACATTAAAAGCAGTATACATTTCAATTTTACTCCTACCTACTGACTTCAAACTTTATGGAAACATGATAACTTAACTTCCCACATGATACTGAGTTCATTGAAACCATTTCCTTGACTCTGCTCAACAAGACAAAATAGTTGCTATCTCAGAGCATACAGTGCATTTACATTGAAAGTGTATTCATTTCCATTTTACTCACAAGTACTGACTGCAAAACTTATGGAAACATATCCACATAACTTCCCACATGATTCTGAGTTGTTTGAAACCTGCATCATTGCTGTACACAGCAAGATAAAAAAGAGGATTTCTCAGGGCGTTGAATGCCTCTACATTAAAAGCAGTATACATTTCAATTTTTCTCCAACCTACTGATTTCAAACTTTATGGAAACATTCTCACTTAACTTCCCACATGATACTGAGTTCACTCAAACCTTTTCCATGATTCTGCTCAACAAGATAAAAATGTTGTTCTCAGTGCATGCAATGTATGTACATTGAAAGTGTATTCATTTCCATTTTCCTCAGAAGTCCTAACTGCAAACCTTATGGAAAGATATCCCCAGAACTTCCTTCATGATTCTAAGTTGTATGAAACCTGCATTATTGCTCTGCACATCAAGATAAAAAAGGTGGTTTCTCAGAGCATACAATGCTTTTACATTGAAAGTGTATTCATTTCCATTTTACTCACAAGTACTGACTGCAAACCTTATGGAAACATATCCACATAACTTCCCACATGATTCTGAGTTGTTTGAAACCTGCATCATTGCTGTGCACATCAAGATAAAAAAAGTGGCTTTCACAGCACGTTGAATGCTTTCACATTAAAAGCAGTATACATTTCAATTTTACTCCTACCTACTGACTTCAAACTTTATGGAAACATCCTCACTTAACTTCCCACATGATACTGAGTTCATTGAAACCATTTCCTGGACTCTGCTAAACAAGGCAAAAAAGTTGTTATCTCAGAGCATTCAATGCATTTACATTGAAAGTGTATTCATTTCCATTTTACTCACAAGTACTGACTGCAAAACTTATGGAAACTTATCCACATAACAACCCACATGATTCTGAGTTGTTAGAAACCTGCATCAGTGCTGTACACAGCAAGATAAAAAAGAGGATTTCTCAGTGCGTTGAATGCTTTTTTGACATTAAAAGCAGTATACATTTCAATTTTACTCCAAACTACTGACTGCAAACTTTATGGAAACATCCAAACATAACTCCCCACATGATACTGACCTCATTGAAATCTTCTCCATGAGTCTGCTCAACAAGACAAAAAAGTTGTTATCTCAGAGCATACAATGCATTTGCATTGAAAGTGTATTCCTTTCCATTTTACTCACAAGTACTGACTGCAAACCTTATGGAAACATATCCACATAACTTCCCACATGATTCTGAGTTGTTTGAAACCTGCATCATTGCTGTGCCCATCAAGATAAAAAAGTGGCTATGTCAGAACGTTGAATGCTTTCACATTAAAAGCAGTATACATTTCAATTTTACTCCTACCTACTGACTTCAAACTTTATGGAAACATGATAACTTAACTTCCCACATGATACTGAGTTCATTGAAACCATTTCCTTGACTCTGCTCAACAAGACAAAATAGTTGTTATCTCAGAGCATACAATGCATTGACATTGAAAGTGTATTCATTTCCATTTTACTCACAAGTACTGACTGCAAAACTTATGGAAACATATCCACATAACTACCTACATGATTCTGAGTTGTTAGAAACCTGCATCAGTGCTGTAAACAGCAAGATAAAAAAGAGGATTTCTCAGTGCGTTGAATGGTTTGACATTAAAAGCAGTATACATTTCAATTTTACTCCAAACGACTGACTGCAAACTTTATGGAAACATCCAAACATAACTTCCCACATGATACTGACTTCATTGAAACCTTCTCCATGAGTCTGCTCAACAAGACAAAAAAGTTGTTATCTCAGAGCATAGAATGCATTTGCATTGAAAGAGTATTCATTTCCATTTTACTCACAAGTACTGACTGCAAACCTTATGGAAACATATCCACATAACTTCCTTCATGATTCGAAGTTGTATGAAACCTGCATCATTGCTCTGCACATCAAGATAACAAAGTTGATTTCTCAGTGCGTTGAATGCTTTGACATTAAAAGCAGTATACATTTCAACTTTACTCCAATACTGACTGCAAACTTTATGGAAACATCCTAAAATAACTTCCCACATGATACTGACTTCATTGAAACCTTTTCCATGAGTCTCCTCAACAAGATAAAAAAGTTGTTATCTCAGTGCATAGAAAGCATTTACATTGAAAGTGTATTCATTTCCATTTTACTCACAAGTACTGATTGCAAACCTTATGGAAACATATCCACATAACTTCCCAGATGATTCTGAGTTGTTTGAAACCTGCATCATTGCTGTGCACATCAAGATAAAAAAGTGGCTTTCTCAGCACGTTGAATGCTTTCACATTAAAACCAGTATACATTTCAATTTTACACCTACCTACTGACTTCAAACTTTATGGAAACATGATAACTTAACTTCCCACATGATACTGAGTTCATTGAAACCATTTCCTTGACTCTGCTCAACAAGACAAAATAGTTGTTATCTCAGAGCATACAATGCATTTACATTGAAAGTGTATTCATTTCCATTTTACTCACAAGTACTGACTGCAAAACTTATGGAAACATATCCACATAACTTCCCACATGATTCCCAGTTGTTTGAAACCTGCATCATTGCTGTACACCGCAAGATAAAAAAGAGGACTTCTCAGAGCGTTGAATGCTTTCACATTAAAAGCAGTATACATTTCAATTTTACTCCAACCTACTGACTTCAAACTTTATGGAAACATCCTCACTTAACTTCCCACATGATACTGAGTTCATTCAAACCATTTCCTGGACTCTGCTCAACAAGACAATAAAGTTGTTATCTCAGTGCATACAATGTATTTACATTGAAAGTGTATTCATTTCCATTTTACTCAGAAGTACTTACTGCAAACCTTATGGAAACATATCCACAGAACTTCCTTCATGATTCTAAGTTGTATGAAACCTGCATTATTGCTCTGCACATCAAGATAAAAAAGTTGTTTTCTCAGAGCGTTGAATGCTTTGACATTTAAAGCAGTATACATTTCAACTTTACTCCAATCTACTGACTGCAAACTTTATGGAAACAACCTAACTTCACTTCCCACATGATACTGAGTTCATTGAAACCATTTCCATAGCTCTTCTCAACAAGACAAAAAAGTTGTTATCTCAGAGCATACAATGCATTTACATTGAAAGTGTATTCATTTCCATTTTACTCACAAGTACTGACTGCAAACCTTATGGAAACATATCCACATAACTTCCTTCATGATTCTAAGTTGTATGAAACCTGCATCATTGCTCTGCAGATCAAGATAAAAAAGTTGATTTCTCAGTGCGTTGAATGCTTTGACATTAAAAGCAGTACACATTTCAACTTTACTCCAATCTACTGACTGCAAACTTTATGGAAACATCCTAACTTAACTTCCCACATGATTCTGAGTTCATTCAAACCTTTTCCATGATTCTGCTCAACAAGATAAAAAAGTTATTATCTCAGTGCATAGAATACATTTACATTGAAAGTGTAATCATTTCCACTTTACTCACAAGTACTGACTACAAACCTGATGGAAACATATCCACATAACTTCCCACATGATTCTGAGTTGTTTGAAACCTGCATCATTGCTGTACACAGCAAGATAAAAAGAGGATTTCTCAGTGCGTTGAATGCTTTGACATTAAAAGCAGTACACATTTCAACTTTACTCCAATCTACTGACTGCAAACTTCATGGATACATCCTAACATAACTTCCCACATGATACTGACTTCATTGAAAACTTTTCCATGAGTCTGCTCAAGAAGAAAAAAAAGGTGTTATCTCTGTGCATAGAAAGCATTTACATTGAAAGTGTATTCATTTCCATTTTACTCACAAGTACTGACTGCAAAACTTATGGAAACATATCCACATAACTTCCCACAAGATTCTGAGTTGTTAGAAACCTGCATCATTGCTGTACACAGCAAGATAAAAAAGAGGACTTCTCGGTGCGTTGAATGTTTTGATATGAAAAGCAGTATACATTTCAATTTTACTCCAACCTACTGACTTCAAACTTTATGGAAACATCCTCACTTAACTTCCCACATGATACTGAGTTCATTGAAACCATTTCCTGGACTCTGCTCAACAAGGCAAAAAAGTTGTTATCTCAGAGCATACAATGCATTTACATTGAAAGTGTATTCATTTCCATTTTACTCACAAGTACTGACTGCCAAACTTATGGAAACTTATCCACATAACTACCCACATGATTCTGAGTTGTTAGAAACCTGCATCAGTGCTGTACACAGCAAGATAAAAAAGAGGATTTCTCAGTGCGTTGAATGCTTTGACATTAAAAGCAGTATACATTTCAATTTTACTCAAAACTACTGACTGCAAATTTTATGGAAACATCCAAACATAACTTCCCACATGATACTGACTTCATTGAAACCTTCTCCATGAGTCTGCTCAACAAGACAAAAAAGTTGTTATCTCAGAGCATACAATGCATTTGCATTGAAAGTGTATTCATTTCCATTTTACTCACAAGTACTGACTGCAAACCTTATGGAAACATATCCAGATAACTTCCCACATGATTCTGAGTTGTTTGAAACCTGCATCATTGCTGTACACAGCAAGATAAAAAGGAGGACTTCTCAGTGCGTTGAATGCTTTGACATTAAAAGCAGTGTACATTTCAATTTTACTCCAACCTACTGACTTCAAACTTTATGGAAACATCCTCACTTAACTTCCCACATGATACTGAGTAAAATGAAACCATTTCCTGGACCCTGTTCAACAAGACAAAAAAGTTGTTATCTCAGAGCATACAATGCATTTACATTGAAAGTGTATTCATTTCCATTTTAGTCACAAGTGCTGACTGCAAACCTTATGGAAACATATCCAGATAACTTCCTTCATGATTCTAAGTTGTATGAAACCTGCATCATTGCTCTGCACATCAAGATAAAAAAGTTGATTTCTCAGTGCGTTGAATGCTTTGACATTAAAAGCAGTATACATTTCAACTTTACTCCAATCTAGTGACTGCAAACTTTATGGAAACATCCTAACTTAACTTCCCACATGATTCTGAGTTCATTCAAACCTTTTCCATGATTCTCCTCAACAAGATAAAAAAGTTGTTATCTCAGAGCATAGAATGCATTTACATTGAAAGTGTAATCATTTCCATTTTACTCACAAGTACTGACTGCAAACCTGATGGAAACATATCCACATAACTTCCCACATGATTCTGAGTTGTTTGAAACCTGCATCATTGCTGTACACAGCAAGATAAAAAAGAGGATTTCTCAGTGCGTTGAATGGTTTGACATTAAAAGCAGTATACATTTCAATTTTACTCCAAACTACTGACTGCAAACTTTATGGAAACATCCTCACTTAACTTCCCACATGATACTGAGTTCATTGAAACCATTTCCTGGACTCTGCTCAACAAGACAAAAAAGTTGTTATCTCAGAGCATACAATGCATTTACATTGGAAGTGTATTCATCTCCATTTTACTCACAAGTGCTGACTGCAAACCTTATGGAAACATATCCACAGAACTTCTTTCATGATTCCAAGTTGTATGAAACCTGCATCATTGCTCTGCACATCAAGATAACAAAGTTGATTTCTCAGTGCGTTGAATGCTTTGACATTAAAAGCAGTATACATTTCAACTTTACTCCAATACTGACTGCAAACTTTATGGAAACATCCTAACATAACTTCCCACATGATACTGAGTTCATTGAAACCTTTTCCATGAGTCTGCTCAACAAGATAAAAAAGGTGTTATCTCAGTGCATAGAAAGCATTTACATTGAAAGTGTATTCATTTCCATTTTACTCACAAGTACTGACTGCAAACCTTATGGAAACATATCCAGATAACTTCCCACATGATTCTGAGTTGTTTGAAACCTGCATCATTGCTGTGCACATCAAGATAAAAAAGTGGCTTTCTCAGCACGTTGAATGCTTTCACATTAAAAGCAGTATACATTTCAATTTTACTCCTACCTACTGACTTCAAACTTTATGGAAACATGATAACTTAACTTCCCACATGATACTGAGTTCATTGAAACCATTTCCTTGACTCTGCTCAACAAGCAAAATAGTTGCTATCTCAGAGCATACAGTGCATTTACATTGAAAGTGTATTCATTTCCATTTTACTCACAAGTACTGACTGCAAAACTTATGGAAACATATCCACATAACTTCCCACATGATTCTGAGTTGTTTGAAACCTGCATCATTGCTGTACACAGCAAGATAAAAAAGAGGATTTCTCAGGGCGTTGAATGCCTCTACATTAAAAGCAGTATACATTTCAATTTTTCTCCAACCTACTGATTTCAAACTTTATGGAAACATTCTCACTTAACTTCCCACATGATACTGAGTTCACTCAAACCTTTTCCATGATTCTGCTCAACAAGATAAAAATGTTGTTCTCAGTGCATGCAATGTATGTACATTGAAAGTGTATTCATTTCCATTTTCCTCAGAAGTCCTAACTGCAAACCTTATGGAAAGATATCCCCAGAACTTCCTTCATGATTCTAAGTTGTATGAAACCTGCATTATTGCTCTGCACATCAAGATAAAAAAGTTGGTTTCTCAGAGCATACAATGCTTTTACATTGAAAGTGTATTCATTTCCATTTTACTCACAAGTACTGACTGCAAACCTTATGGAAACATATCCACATAACTTCCCACATGATTCTGAGTTGTTTGAAACCTGCATCATTGCTGTGCACATCAAGATAAAAAAAGTGGCTTTCACAGCACGTTGAATGCTTTCACATTAAAAGCAGTATACATTTCAATTTTACTCCTACCTACTGACTTCAAACTTTATGGAAACATCCTCACTTAACTTCCCACATGATACTGAGTTCATTGAAACCATTTCCTGGACTCTGCTAAACAAGGCAAAAAAGTTGTTATCTCAGAGCATTCAATGCATTTACATTGAAAGTGTATTCATTTCCATTTTACTCACAAGTACTGACTGCAAAACTTATGGAAACTTATCCACATAACAACCCACATGATTCTGAGTTGTTAGAAACCTGCATCAGTGCTGTACACAGCAAGATAAAAAAGAGGATTTCTCAGTGCGTTGAATGCTTTGACATTAAAAGCAGTATACATTTCAATTTTACTCCAAACTACTGACTGCAAACTTTATGGAAACATCCAAACATAACTCCCCACATGATACTGACCTCAGTGAAATCTTCTCCATGAGTCTGCTCAACAAGACAAAAAAGTTGTTATCTCAGAGCATACAATGCATTTGCATTGAAAGTGTATTCCTTTCCATTTTACTCACAAGTACTGACTGCAAACCTTATGGAAACATATCCACATAACTTCCCACATGATTCTGAGTTGTTTGAAACCTGCATCATTGCTGTGCCCATCAAGATAAAAAAGTGGCTATCTCAGCACGTTGAATGCTTTCACATTAAAAGCAGTATACATTTCAATTTTACTCCTACCTACTGACTTCAAACTTTATGGAAACATGATAACTTAACTTCCCACATGATACTGAGTTCATTGAAACCATTTCCTTGACTCTGCTCAACAAGACAAAATAGTTGTTATCTCAGAGCATACAATGCATTGACATTGAAAGTGTATTCATTTCCATTTTACTCACAAGTACTGACTGCAAAACTTATGGAAACATATCCACATAACTACCTACATGATTCTGAGTTGTTAGAAACCTGCATCAGTGCTGTACACAGCAAGATAAAAAAGAGGATTTCTCAGTGCGTTGAATGGTTTGACATTAAAAGCAGTATACATTTCAACTTTACTCCAATCTACTGACTGCAAACTTTATGGAAACATCCTAACTTAACTTCCCACATGATTCTGAGTTCATTCAAACCTTTTCCATGATTCTGCTCAACAAGATAAAAAAGTTATTATCTCAGTGCATAGAATACATTTACATTGAAAGTGTAATCATTTCCACTTTACTCACAAGTACTGACTGCAAAACTTATGGAAACATATCCACATAACTTCCCACAAGATTCTGAGTTGTTAGAAACCTGCATCATTGCTGTACACAGCAAGATAAAAAAGAGGACTTCTCGGTGCGTTGAATGTTTTGATATGAAAAGCAGTATACATTTCAATTTTACTCCAACCTACTGACTTCAAACTTTATGGAAACATCCTCACTTAACTTCCCACATGATACTGAGTTCATTGAAACCATTTCCTGGACTCTGCTCAACAAGGCAAAAAAGTTGTTATCTCAGAGCATACAATGCATTTACATTGAAAGTGTATTCATTTCCATTTTACTCACAAGTACTGACTGCCAAACTTATGGAAACTTATCCACATAACTACCCACATGATTCTGAGTTGTTAGAAACCTGCATCAGTGCTGTACACAGCAAGATAAAAAAGAGGATTTCTCAGTGCGTTGAATGCTTTGACATTAAAAGCAGTATACATTTCAATTTTACTCAAAACTACTGACTGCAAATTTTATGGAAACATCCAAACATAACTTCCCACATGATACTGACTTCATTGAAACCTTCTCCATGAGTCTGCTCAACAAGACAAAAAAGTTGTTATCTCAGAGCATACAATGCATTTGCATTGAAAGTGTATTCATTTCCATTTTACTCACAAGTACTGACTGCAAACCTTATGGAAACATATCCAGATAACTTCCCACATGATTCTGAGTTGTTTGAAACCTGCATCATTGCTGTACACAGCAAGATAAAAAGGAGGACTTCTCAGTGCGTTGAATGCTTTGACATTAAAAGCAGTGTACATTTCAATTTTACTCCAACCTACTGACTTCAAACTTTATGGAAACATCCTCACTTAACTTCCCACATGATACTGAGTAAAATGAAACCATTTCCTGGACCCTGTTCAACAAGACAAAATAGTTGTTATCTCAGAGCATACAATGCATTTACATTGAAAGTGTATTCATTTCCATTTTAGTCACAAGTGCTGACTGCAAACCTTATGGAAACATATCCAGATAACTTCCTTCATGATTCTAAGTTGTATGAAACCTGCATCATTGCTCTGCACATCAAGATAAAAAAGTTGATTTCTCAGTGCGTTGAATGCTTTGACATTAAAAGCAGTATACATTTCAACTTTACTCCAATCTAGTGACTGCAAACTTTATGGAAACATCCTAACTTAACTTCCCACATGATTCTGAGTTCATTCAAACCTTTTCCATGATTCTCCTCAACAAGATAAAAAAGTTGTTATCTCAGAGCATAGAATGCATTTACATTGAAAGTGTAATCATTTCCATTTTACTCACAAGTACTGACTGCAAACCTGATGGAAACATATCCACATAACTTCCCACATGATTCTGAGTTGTTTGAAACCTGCATCATTGCTGTACACAGCAAGATAAAAAAGAGGATTTCTCAGTGCGTTGAATGGTTTGACATTAAAAGCAGTATACATTTCAATTTTACTCCAAACTACTGACTGCAAACTTTATGGAAACATCCTCACTTAACTTCCCACATGATACTGAGTTCATTGAAACCATTTCCTGGACTCTGCTCAACAAGACAAAAAAGTTGTTATCTCAGAGCATACAATGCATTTACATTGGAAGTGTATTCATCTCCATTTTACTCACAAGTGCTGACTGCAAACCTTATGGAAACATATCTACAGAACTTCTTTCATGATTCCAAGTTGTATGAAACCTGCATCATTGCTCTGCACATCAAGATAACAAAGTTGATTTCTCAGTGCGTTGAATGCTTTGACATTAAAAGCAGTATACATTTCAACTTTACTCCAATACTGACTGCAAACTTTATGGAAACATCCTAACATAACTTCCCACATGATACTGAGTTCATTGAAACCTTTTCCATGAGTCTGCTCAACAAGATAAAAAAGGTGTTATCTCAGTGCATAGAAAGCATTTACATTGAAAGTGTATTCATTTCCATTTTACTCACAAGTACTGACTGCAAACCTTATGGAAACATATCCAGATAACTTCCCACATGATTCTGAGTTGTTTGAAACCTGCATCATTGCTGTGCACATCAAGATAAAAAAGTGGCTTTCTCAGCACGTTGAATGCTTTCACATTAAAAGCAGTATACATTTCAATTTTACTCCTACCTACTGACTTCAAACTTTATGGAAACATGATAACTTAACTTCCCACATGATACTGAGTTCATTGAAACCATTTCCTTGACTCTGCTCAACAAGCAAAATAGTTGCTATCTCAGAGCATACAGTGCATTTACATTGAAAGTGTATTCATTTCCATTTTACTCACAAGTACTGACTGCAAAACTTATGGAAACATATCCACATAACTTCCCACATGATTCTGAGTTGTTTGAAACCTGCATCATTGCTGTACACAGCAAGATAAAAAAGAGGATTTCTCAGGGCGTTGAATGCCTCTACATTAAAAGCAGTATACATTTCAATTTTTCTCCAACCTACTGATTTCAAACTTTATGGAAACATTCTCACTTAACTTCCCACATGATACTGAGTTCACTCAAACCTTTTCCATGATTCTGCTCAACAAGATAAAAATGTTGTTCTCAGTGCATGCAATGTATGTACATTGAAAGTGTATTCATTTCCATTTTCCTCAGAAGTCCTAACTGCAAACCTTATGGAAAGATATCCCCAGAACTTCCTTCATGATTCTAAGTTGTATGAAACCTGCATTATTGCTCTGCACATCAAGATAAAAAAGTTGGTTTCTCAGAGCATACAATGCTTTTACATTGAAAGTGTATTCATTTCCATTTTACTCACAAGTACTGACTGCAAACCTTATGGAAACATATCCACATAACTTCCCACATGATTCTGAGTTGTTTGAAACCTGCATCATTGCTGTGCACATCAAGATAAAAAAAGTGGCTTTCACAGCACGTTGAATGCTTTCACATTAAAAGCAGTATACATTTCAATTTTACTCCTACCTACTGACTTCAAACTTTATGGAAACATCCTCACTTAACTTCCCACATGATACTGAGTTCATTGAAACCATTTCCTGGACTCTGCTAAACAAGGCAAAAAAGTTGTTATCTCAGAGCATTCAATGCATTTACATTGAAAGTGTATTCATTTCCATTTTACTCACAAGTACTGACAGCAAAACTTATGGAAACTTATCCACATAACAACCCACATGATTCTGAGTTGTTAGAAACCTGCATCAGTGCTGTACACAGCAAGATAAAAAAGAGGATTTCTCAGTGCGTTGAATGCTTTGACATTAAAAGCAGTATACATTTCAATTTTACTCCAAACTACTGACTGCAAACTTTATGGAAACATCCAAACATAACTCCCCACATGATACTGACCTCAGTGAAATCTTCTCCATGAGTCTGCTCAACAAGACAAAAAAGTTGTTATCTCAGAGCATACAATGCATTTGCATTGAAAGTGTATTCCTTTCCATTTTACTCACAAGTACTGACTGCAAACCTTATGGAAACATATCCACATAACTTCCCACATGATTCTGAGTTGTTTGAAACCTGCATCATTGCTGTGCCCATCAAGATAAAAAAGTGGCTATCTCAGCACGTTGAATGCTTTCACATTAAAAGCAGTATACATTTCAATTTTACTCCTACCTACTGACTTCAAACTTTATGGAAACATGATAACTTAACTTCCCACATGATACTGAGTTCATTGAAACCATTTCCTTGACTCTGCTCAACAAGACAAAATAGTTGTTATCTCAGAGCATACAATGCATTGACATTGAAAGTGTATTCATTTCCATTTTACTCACAAGTACTGACTGCAAAACTTATGGAAACATATCCACATAACTACCTACATGATTCTGAGTTGTTAGAAACCTGCATCAGTGCTGTACACAGCAAGATAAAAAAGAGGATTTCTCAGTGCGTTGAATGGTTTGACATTAAAAGCAGTATACATTTCAATTTTACTCCAAACGACTGACTGCAAACTTTATGGAAACATCCAAACATAACTTCCCACATGATACTGACTTCATTGAAACCTTCTCCATGAGTCTGCTCAACAAGACAAAAAAGTTGTTATCTCAGAGCATAGAATGCATTTGCATTGAAAGAGTATTCATTTCCATTTTACTCACAAGTACTGACTGCAAACCTTATGGAAACATATCCACATAACTTCCTTCATGATTCTAAGTTGTATGAAACCTGCATCATTGCTCTGCACATCAAGATAACAAAGTTGATTTCTCAGTGCATTCAATGCTTTGACATTAAAAGCAGTATACATTTCAACTTTACTCCAATACTGACTGCAAACTTTATGGAAACATCCTAAAATAACTTCCCACATGATACTGACTTCATTGAAACCTTTTCCATGAGTCTCCTCAACAAGATAAAAAAGTTGTTATCTCAGTGCATAGAAAGCATTTACATTGAAAGTGTATTCATTTCCATTTTACTCACAAGTACTGATTGCAAACCTTATGGAAACATATCCACATAACTTCCCAGATGATTCTGAGTTGTTTGAAACCTGCATCATTGCTGTGCACATCAAGATAAAAAAGTGGCTTTCTCAGCACGTTGAATGCTTTCACATTAAAACCAGTATACATTTCAATTTTACACCTACCTACTGACCAAACTTTATGGAAACATGATAACTTAACTTCCCACATGATACTGAGTTCATTGAAACCATTTCCTTGACTCTGCTCAACAAGACAAAATAGTTGTTATCTCAGAGCATACAATGCATTTACATTGAAAGTGTATTCATTTCCATTTTACTCACAAGTACTGACTGCAAAACTTATGGAAACATATCCACATAACTTCCCACATGATTCCCAGTTGTTTGAAACCTGCATCATTGCTGTACACCGCAAGATAAAAAAGAGGACTTCTCAGAGCGTTGAATGCTTTCACATTAAAAGCAGTATACATTTCAATTTTACTCCAACCTACTGACTTCAAACTTTATGGAAACATCCTCACTTAACTTCCCACATGATACTGAGTTCATTCAAACCATTTCCTGGACTCTGCTCAACAAGACAATAAAGTTGTTATCTCAGTGCATACAATGTATTTACATTGAAAGTGTATTCATTTCCATTTTACTCAGAAGTACTTACTGCAAACCTTATGGAAACATATCCACAGAACTTCCTTCATGATTCTAAGTTGTATGAAACCTGCATTATTGCTCTGCACATCAAGATAAAAAAGTTGTTTTCTCAGAGCGTTGAATGCTTTGACATTTAAAGCAGTATACATTTCAACTTTACTCCAATCTACTGACTGCAAACTTTATGGAAACATCCTAACTTCACTTCCCACATGATACTGAGTTCATTGAAACCATTTCCATAGCTCTTCTCAACAAGACAAAAAAGTTGTTATCTCAGAGCATACAATGCATTTACATTGAAAGTGTATTCATTTCCATTTTACTCACAAGTACTGACTGCAAACCTTATGGAAACATATCCACATAACTTACCACATGATTCTGAGTTGTTTGAAACCTGCATCATTGCTGTGCACATCAAGATAAAAAAGTGGCTTTCTCAGCACGTTGAATGCTTTCACATTAAAACCAGTGTACATTTCCATTTTACTCCTACCTACTGACTTCAAACTTTATGGAAACATGATAACTTAACTTCCCACATGATACTGAGTTCATTGAAACCATTTCCTGGACTGTGCTCAACAAGACAAAATAGTTGTTATCTCAGAGCATACAATGCATTTACATTGAAAGTGTATTCATTTCCATTTTTCTCACAAGTACTGACTGCAAAACTTATGGAAACCTATCCACATAACTACCCACATGATTCTGAGTTGTTAGAAACCTGCATCATTGCTGTACACAGCAAGATAAAAAAGAGGGCTTCTCAGTGCGTTGAATGCTTTGACATTAAAAGCAGTATACATTTCAATTTTTCTCCAACCTACTGACTACAAACTTTATAGAAACATCCTCACTTAACTTCCCACATGATACTGAGTTCATTGAAACCATTTCCTGGACTCTGATCAACAAGACAAAAAAGATGTTATCTCAGAGCATACAATGCATTTACATTGAAAGTGTATTCATTTCCATTTTACTCACAAGTGCTGACTGCAAACCTTATGGAAAGATATCCACATAACTTCCTTCATGATTCTAAGTTGTATGAAACCTGCATCATTGCTCTGCAGATCAAGATAAAAAAGTTGATTTCTCAGTGCGTTGAATGCTTTGACATTAAAAGCAGTACACATTTCAACTTTACTCCAATCTACTGACTGCAAACTTTATGGAAACATCCTAACTTAACTTCCCACATGATTCTGAGTTCATTCAAACCTTTTCCATGATTCTGCTCAACAAGATAAAAAAGTTATTATCTCAGTGCATAGAATACATTTACATTGAAAGTGTAATCATTTCCACTTTACTCACAAGTACTGACTACAAACCTGATGGAAACATATCCACATAACTTCCCACATGATTCTGAGTTGTTTGAAACCTGCATCATTGCTGTACACAGCAAGATAAAAAGAGGATTTCTCAGTGCGTTGAATGCTTTGACATTAAAAGCAGTACACATTTCAACTTTACTCCAATCTACTGACTGCAAACTTCATGGATACATCCTAACATAACTTCCCACATGATACTGACTTCATTGAAAACTTTTCCATGAGTCTGCTCAAGAAGAAAAAAAAGGTGTTATCTCTGTGCATAGAAAGCATTTACATTGAAAGTGTATTCATTTCCATTTTACTCACAAGTACTGACTGCAAAACTTATGGAAACATATCCACATAACTTCCCACAAGATTCTGAGTTGTTAGAAACCTGCATCATTGCTGTACACAGCAAGATAAAAAAGAGGACTTCTCGGTGCGTTGAATGTTTTGATATGAAAAGCAGTATACATTTCAATTTTACTCCAACCTACTGACTTCAAACTTTATGGAAACATCCTCACTTAACTTCCCACATGATACTGAGTTCATTGAAACCATTTCCTGGACTCTGCTCAACAAGGCAAAAAAGTTGTTATCTCAGAGCATACAATGCATTTACATTGAAAGTGTATTCATTTCCATTTTACTCACAAGTACTGACTGCCAAACTTATGGAAACTTATCCACATAACTACCCACATGATTCTGAGTTGTTAGAAACCTGCATCAGTGCTGTACACAGCAAGATAAAAAAGAGGATTTCTCAGTGCGTTGAATGCTTTGACATTAAAAGCAGTATACATTTCAATTTTACTCAAAACTACTGACTGCAAATTTTATGGAAACATCCAAACATAACTTCCCACATGATACTGACTTCATTGAAACCTTCTCCATGAGTCTGCTCAACAAGACAAAAAAGTTGTTATCTCAGAGCATACAATGCATTTGCATTGAAAGTGTATTCATTTCCATTTTACTCACAAGTACTGACTGCAAACCTTATGGAAACATATCCACATAACTTCCCACATGATTCCCAGTTGTTTGAAACCTGCATCATTGCTGTACACAGCAAGATAAAAAGGAGGACTTCTCAGTGCGTTGAATGCTTTGACATTAAAAGCAGTGTACATTTCAATTTTACTCCAACCTACTGACTTCAAACTTTATGGAAACATCCTCACTTAACTTCCCACATGATACTGAGTAAAATGAAACCATTTCCTGGACCCTGTTCAACAAGACAAAAAAGTTGTTATCTCAGAGCATACAATGCATTTACATTGAAAGTGTATTCATTTCCATTTTAGTCACAAGTGCTGACTGCAAACCTTATGGAAACATATCCAGATAACTTCCTTCATGATTCTAAGTTGTATGAAACCTGCATCATTGCTCTGCACATCAAGATAAAAAAGTTGATTTCTCAGTGCGTTGAATGCTTTGACATTAAAAGCAGTATACATTTCAACTTTACTCCAATCTAGTGACTGCAAACTTTATGGAAACATCCTAACTTAACTTCCCACATGATTCTGAGTTCATTCAAACCTTTTCCATGATTCTCCTCAACAAGATAAAAAAGTTGTTATCTCAGAGCATAGAATGCATTTACATTGAAAGTGTAATCATTTCCATTTTACTCACAAGTACTGACTGCAAACCTGATGGAAACATATCCACATAACTTCCCACATGATTCTGAGTTGTTTGAAACCTGCATCATTGCTGTACACAGCAAGATAAAAAAGAGGATTTCTCAGTGCGTTGAATGGTTTGACATTAAAGGCAGTATACATTTCAATTTTACTCCAAACTACTGACTGCAAACTTTATGGAAACATCCTCACTTAACTTCCCACATGATACTGAGTTCATTGAAACCATTTCCTGGACTCTGCTCAACAAGACAAAAAAGTTGTTATCTCAGAGCATACAATGCATTTACATTGGAAGTGTATTCATCTCCATTTTACTCACAAGTGCTGACTGCAAACCTTATGGAAACATATCCACAGAACTTCTTTCATGATTCCAAGTTGTATGAAACCTGCATCATTGCTCTGCACATCAAGATAACAAAGTTGATTTCTCAGTGCGTTGAATGCTTTGACATTAAAAGCAGTATACATTTCAATTTTACTCCTACCTACTGACTTCAAACTTTATGGAAACATGATAACTTAACTTCCCACATGATACTGAGTTCATTGAAACCATTTCCTTGACTCTGCTCAACAAGACAAAATAGTTGCTATCTCAGAGCATACAGTGCATTTACATTGAAAGTGTATTCATTTCCATTTTACTCACAAGTACTGACTGCAAAACTTATGGAAACATATCCACATAACTTCCCACATGATTCTGAGTTGTTTGAAACCTGCATCATTGCTGTACACAGCAAGATAAAAAAGAGGATTTCTCAGGGCGTTGAATGCCTCTACATTAAAAGCAGTATACATTTCAATTTTTCTCCAACCTACTGATTTCAAACTTTATGGAAACATTCTCACTTAACTTCCCACATGATACTGAGTTCACTCAAACCTTTTCCATGATTCTGCTCAACAAGATAAAAATGTTGTTCTCAGTGCATGCAATGTATGTACATTGAAAGTGTAGTCATTTCCATTTTCCTCAGAAGTCCTAACTGCAAACCTTATGGAAAGATATCCCCAGAACTTCCTTCATGATTCTAAGTTGTATGAAACCTGCATTATTGCTCTGCACATCAAGATAAAAAAGTTGGTTTCTCAGAGCATACAATGCTTTTACATTGAAAGTGTATTCATTTCCATTTTACTCACAAGTACTGACTGCAAATCTTATGGAAACATATCCACATAACTTCCCACATGATTCTGAGTTGTTTGAAACCTGCATCATTGCTGTGCACATCAAGATAAAAAAAGTGGCTTTCACAGCACGTTGAATGCTTTCACATTAAAAGCAGTATACATTTCAATTTTACTCCTACCTACTGACTTCAAACTTTATGGAAACATCCTCACTTAACTTCCCACATGATACTGAGTTCATTGAAACCATTTCCTGGACTCTGCTAAACAAGGCAAAAAAGTTGTTATCTCAGAGCATTCAATGCATTTACATTGAAAGTGTATTCATTTCCATTTTACTCACAAGTACTGACTGCAAAACTTATGGAAACTTATCCACATAACAACCCACATGATTCTGAGTTGTTAGAAACCTGCATCAGTGCTGTACACAGCAAGATAAAAAAGAGGATTTCTCAGTGCGTTGAATGCTTTGACATTAAAAGCAGTATACATTTCAATTTTACTCCAAACTACTGACTGCAAACTTTATGGAAACATCCAAACATAACTCCCCACATGATACTGACCTCATTGAAATCTTCTCCATGAGTCTGCTCAACAAGACAAAAAAGTTGTTATCTCAGAGCATACAATGCATTTGCATTGAAAGTGTATTCCTTTCCATTTTACTCACAAGTACTGACTGCAAAACTTATGGAAACATATCCACATAACTACCTACATGATTCTGAGTTGTTAGAAACCTGCATCAGTGCTGTACACAGCAAGATAAAAAAGAGGATTTCTCAGTGCGTTGAATGGTTTGACATTAAAAGCAGTATACATTTCAATTTTACTCCAAACGACTGACTGCAAACTTTATGGAAACATCCAAACATAACTTCCCACATGATACTGACTTCATTGAAACCTTCTCCATGAGTCTGCTCAACAAGACAAAAAAGTTGTTATCTCAGAGCATAGAATGCATTTGCATTGAAAGAGTATTCATTTCCATTTTACTCACAAGTACTGACTGCAAACCTTATGGAAACATATCCACATAACTTCCTTCATGATTCTAAGTTGTATGAAACCTGCATCATTGCTCTGCACATCAAGATAAAAAAGTGGCTTTCTCAGCACGTTGAATGCTTTCACATTAAAACCAGTATACATTTCAATTTTACACCTACCTACTGACTTCAAACTTTATGGAAACATGATAACTTAACTTCCCACATGATACTGAGTTCATTGAAACCATTTCCTTGACTCTGCTCAACAAGACAAAATAGTTGTTATCTCAGAGCATACAATGCATTTACATTGAAAGTGTATTCATTTCCATTTTACTCACAAGTACTGACTGCAAAACTTATGGAAACATATCCACATAACTTCCCACATGATTCCCAGTTGTTTGAAACCTGCATCATTGCTGTACACCGCAAGATAAAAAAGAGGACTTCTCAGAGCGTTGAATGCTTTCACATTAAAAGTAGTATACATTTCAATTTTACTCCAACCTACTGACTTCAAACTTTATGGAAACATCCTCACTTAACTTCCCACATGATACTGAGTTCATTGAAACCATTTCCTGGACTCTGCTCAACAAGACAATAAAGTTGTTATCTCAGTGCATACAATGTATTTACATTGAAAGTGTATTCATTTCCATTTTACTCAGAAGTACTTACTGCTAACCTTATGGAAACATATCCACAGAACTTCCTTCATGATTCTAAGTTGTATGAAACCTGCATTATTGCTCTGCACATCAAGATAAAAAAGTTGTTTTCTCAGAGCGTTGAATGCTTTGACATTTAAAGCAGTATACATTTCAACTTTACTCCAATCTACTGACTGCAAACTTTATGGAAACAACCTAACTTCACTTCCCACATGATACTGAGTTCATTGAAACCATTTCCATAGCTCTTCTCAACAAGACAAAAAAGTTGTTATCTCAGAGCATACAATGCATTTACATTGAAAGTGTATTCATTTCCATTTTACTCACAAGTACTGACTGCAAACCTTATGGAAACATATCCACATAACTTACCACATGATTCTGAGTTGTTTGAAACCTGCATCATTGCTGTGCACATCAAGATAAAAAAGTGGCTTTCTCAGCACGTTGAATGCTTTCACATTAAAACCAGTGTACATTTCCATTTTACTCCTACCTACTGACTTCAAACTTTATGGAAACATGATAACTTAACTTCCCACATGATACTGAGTTCATTGAAACCATTTCCTGGACTTTGCTCAACAAGACAAAAAAGTTGTTATCTCAGAGCATACAATGCATTTACATTGAAAGTGTATTCATTTCCATTTTTCTCACAAGTACTGACTGCAAAACTTATGGAAACCTATCCACATAACTACCCACATGATTCTGAGTTGTTAGAAACCTCCATCAGTGCTGTACACAGCAAGATAAAAAAGAGGATTTCTCAGTGCGTTGAATGCTTTGATATTAAAAGCAGTATACATTTCAATATTACTCCAAACTACTGACTGCAAACTTTATGGAAACATCCAAACATAACTTCCCACATGATACTGACTTCATTGAAACCTTCTCCATGAGTCTGCTCAACAAGACAAAAAAGTTGTTATTTCAGAGCATACAATGCATTTATATTGAAAGTGTATTCATTTCCATTTTACTCACAAGTGCTGACTGCAAACCTTATGGAAACATATCCACATAACTTCCTTCATGATTCTGAGTTGTTAGAAACCTGCATCATTGCTGTACACAGCAAGATAAAAAAGAGGGCTTCTCAGTGCGTTGAATGCTTTGACATTAAAAGCAGTATACATTTCAATTTTACTCCAACCTACTGACTACAAACTTTATAGAAACATCCTCACTTAACTTCCCACATGATACTGAGTTCATTGAAACCATTTCCTGGACTCTGATCAACAAGACAAAAAAGATGTTATCTCAGAGCATACAATGCATTTACATTGAAAGTGTATTCATTTCCATTTTACTCACAAGTGCTGACTGCAAACCTTATGGAAAGATATCCACATAACTTCCTTCATGATTCTAAGTTGTATGAAACCTGCATCATTGCTCTGCAGATCAAGATAAAAAAGTTGATTTCTCAGTGCGTTGAATGCTTTGACATTAAAAGCAGTACACATTTCAACTTTACTCCAATCTACTGACTGCAAACTTTATGGAAACTTCCTAACTTAACTTCCCACATGATTCTGAGTTCATTCAAACCTTTTCCATGATTCTGCTCAACAAGATAAAAAAGTTATTATCTCAGTGCATAGAATACATTTACATTGAAAGTGTAATCATTTCCACTTTACTCACAAGTACTGACTACAAACCTGATGGAAACATATCCACATAAGTTCCCACATGATTCTGAGTTGTTTGAAACCTGCATCATTGCTGTACACAGCAAGATAAAAAGAGGATTTCTCAGTGCGTTGAATGCTTTGACATTAAAAGCAGTACACATTTCAACTTTACTCCAATCTACTGACTGCAAACTTCATGGATACATCCTAACATAACTTCCCACATGATACTGACTTCATTGAAAACTTTTCCATGAGTCTGCTCAAGAAGAAAAAAAAGGTGTTATCTCTGTGCATAGAAAGCATTTACATTGAAAGTGTATTCATTTCCATTTTACTCACAAGTACTGACTGCAAAACTTATGGAAACATATCCACATAACTTCCCACAAGATTCTGAGTTGTTAGAAACCTGCATCATTGCTGTACACAGCAAGATAAAAAAGAGGACTTCTCGGTGCGTTGAATGTTTTGATATGAAAAGCAGTATACATTTCAATTTTACTCCAACCTACTGACTTCAAACTTTATGGAAACATCCTCACTTAACTTCCCACATGATACTGAGTTCATTGAAACCATTTCCTGGACTCTGCTCAACAAGGCAAAAAAGTTGTTATCTCAGAGCATACAATGCATTTACATTGAAAGTGTATTCATTTCCATTTTACTCACAAGTACTGACTGCAAAACTTATGGAAACTTATCCACATAACTACCCACATGATTCTGAGTTGTTAGAAACCTGCATCAGTGCTGTACACAGCAAGATAAAAAAGAGGATTTCTCAGTGCGTTGAATGCTTTGACATTAAAAGCAGTATACATTTCAATTTTACTCAAAACTACTGACTGCAAATTTTATGGAAACATCCAAACATAACTTCCCACATGATACTGACTTCATTGAAACCTTCTCCATGAGTCTGCTCAACAAGACAAAAAAGTTGTTATCTCAGAGCATACAATGCATTTACATTGAAAGTGTATTCATTTCCATTTTATTCACAAGTGCTGACTGCAAACCTTATGGAAACATATCCAGATAACTTCCTTCATGATTCTAAGTTGTATGAAACCTGCATCATTGCTCTGCACATCAAGATAAAAAAGTTGATTTCTCAGTGCGTTGAATGCTTTGACATTAAAAGCAGTATACATTTCAACTTTACTCCAATCTAGTGACTGCAAACTTTATGGAAACATCCTAACTTAACTTCCCACATGATTCTGAGTTCATTCAAACCTTTTCCATGATTCTCCTCAGCAAGATAAAAAAGTTGTTATCTCAGAGCATAGAATGCATTTACATTGAAAGTGTAATCATTTCCATTTTACTCACAAGTACTGACTGCAAACCTGATGGAAACATATCCACATAACTTCCCACATGATTCTGAGTTGTTTGAAACCTGCATCATTGCTGTACACAGCAAGATAAAAAAGAGGATTTCTCAGTGCGTTGAATGGTTTGACATTAAAAGCAGTATACATTTCAATTTTACTCCAAACTACTGACTGCAAACTTTATGGAAACATCCTCACTTAACTTCCCACATGATACTGAGTTCATTGAAACCATTTCCTGGACTCTGCTCAACAAGTAAAAAAGTTGTTATCTCAGAGCATACAATGCATTTACATTGGAAGTGTATTCATCTCCATTTTACTCACAAGTGCTGACTGCAAACCTTATGGAAACATATCCACAGAACTTCTTTCATGATTCCAAGTTGTATGAAACCTGCATCATTGCTCTGCACATCAAGATAACAAAGTTGATTTCTCAGTGCGTTGAATGCTTTGACATTAAAAGCAGTATACATTTCAACTTTACTCCAATACTGACTGCAAACTTTATGGAAACATCCTAACATAACTTCCCACATGATACTGAGTTCATTGAAACCTTTTCTATGAGTCTGCTCAACAAGATAAAAAAGGTGTTATCTCAGTGCATAGAAAGCATTTACATTGAAAGTGTATTCATTTCCATTTTACTCACAAGTACTGACTGCAAACCTTATGGAAACATATCCAGATAACTTCCCACATGATTCTGAGTTGTTTGAAACCTGCATCATTGCTGTGCACATCAAGATAAAAAAGTGGCTTTCTCAGCACGTTGAATGCTTTCACATTAAAAGCAGTATACATTTCAATTTTACTCCTACCTACTGACTTCAAACTTTATGGAAACATGATAACTTAACTTCCCACATGATACTGAGTTCATTGAAACCATTTCCTTGACTCTGCTCAACAAGACAAAATAGTTGTTATCTCAGAGCATACAATGCATTGACATTGAAAGTGTATTCATTTCCATTTTACTCACAAGTACTGACTGCAAAACTTATGGAAACATATCCACATAACTACCTACATGATTCTGAGTTGTTAGAAACCTGCATCAGTGCTGTACACAGCAAGATAAAAAAGAGGATTTCTCAGTGCGTTGAATGGTTTGACATTAAAAGCAGTATACATTTCAATTTTACTCCAAACGACTGACTGCAAACTTTATGGAAACATCCAAACACAACTTCCCACATGATACTGACTTCATTGAAACCTTCTCCATGAGTCTGCTCAACAAGACAAAAAATTTGTTATCTCAGAGCATAGAATGCATTTGCATTGAAAGAGTATTCATTTCCATTTTACTCACAAGTACTGACTGCAAACCTTATGGAAACATATCCACATAACTTCCTTCATGATTCTAAGTTGTATGAAACCTGCATCATTGCTCTGCACATCAAGATAAAAAAGTGGCTTTCTCAGCACGTTGAATGCTTTCACATTAAAACCAGTATACATTTCAATTTTACACCTACCTACTGACTTAAAACTTTATGGAAACATGATAACTTAACTTCCCACATGATACTGAGTTCATTGAAACCATTTCCTTGACTCTGCTCAACAAGACAAAATAGTTGTTATCTCAGAGCATACAATGCATTTACATTGAAAGTGTATTCATTTCCATTTTACTCACAAGTACTGACTGCAAAACTTATGGAAACATATCCACATAACTTCCTTCATGATTCTGAGTTGTTAGAAACCTGCATCATTGCTGTACACAGCAAGATAAAAAAGAGGGCTTCTCAGTGCGTTGAATGCTTTGACATTAAAAGCAGTATACATTTCAATTTTACTCCAACCTACTGACTACAAACTTTATAGAAACATCCTCACTTAACTTCCCACATGATACTGAGTTCATTCAAACCATTTCCTGGACTCTGATCAACAAGACAAAAAAGATGTTATCTCAGAGCATACAATGCATTTACATTGAAAGTGTATTCATTTCCATTTTACTCACAAGTGCTGACTGCAAACCTTATGGAAAGATATCCACATAACTTCCTTCATGATTCTAAGTTGTATGAAACCTGCATCATTGCTCTGCAGATCAAGATAAAAAAGTTGATTTCTCAGTGCGTTGAATGCTTTGACATTAAAAGCAGTACACATTTCAACTTTACTCCAATCTACTGACTGCAAACTTTATGGAAACATCCTAACTTAACTTCCCACATGATTCTGAGTTCATTCAAACCTTTTCCATGATTCTGCTCAACAACATAAAAAAGTTATTATCTCAGTGCATAGAATACATTTACATTGAAAGTGTAATCATTTCCACTTTACTCACAAGTACTGACTACAAACCTGATGGAAACATATCCACATAACTTCCCACATGATTCTGAGTTGTTTGAAACCTGCATCATTGCTGTACACAGCAAGATAAAAAGAGGATTTCTCAGTGCGTTGAATGCTTTGACATTAAAAGCAGTACACATTTCAACTTTACTCCAATCTACTGACTGCAAACTTCATGGATACATCCTAACATAACTTCCCACATGATACTGACTTCATTGAAAACTTTTCCATGAGTCTGCTCAAGAAGAAAAAAAAGGTGTTATCTCTGTGCATAGAAAGCATTTACATTGAAAGTGTATTCATTTCCATTTTACTCACAAGTACTGACTGCAAAACTTATGGAAACATATCCACATAACTTCCCACAAGATTCTGAGTTGTTAGAAACCTGCATCATTGCTGTACACAGCAAGATAAAAAAGAGGACTTCTCGGTGCGTTGAATGTTTTGATATGAAAAGCAGTATACATTTCAATTTTACTCCAACCTACTGACTTCAAACTTTATGGAAACATCCTCACTTAACTTCCCACATGATACTGAGTTCATTGAAACCATTTCCTGGACTCTGCTCAACAAGGCAAAAAAGTTGTTATCTCAGAGCATACAATGCATTTACATTGAAAGTGTATTCATTTCCATTTTACTCACAAGTACTGACTGCAAAACTTATGGAAACTTATCCACATAACTACCCACATGATTCTGAGTTGTTAGAAACCTGCATCAGTGCTGTACACAGCAAGATAAAAAAGAGGATTTCTCAGTGCGTTGAATGCTTTGACATTAAAAGCAGTATACATTTCAATTTTACTCCAAACTACTGACTGCAAATTTTATGGAAACATCCAAACATAACTTCCCACATGATACTGACTTCATTGAAACCTTCTCCATGAGTCTGCTCAACAAGACAAAAAAGTTGTTATCTCAGAGCATACAATGCATTTGCATTGAAAGTGTATTCATTTCCATTTTACTCACAAGTACTGACTGCAAACCTTATGGAAACATATCCACATAACTTCCCACATGATTCCCAGTTGTTTGAAACCTGCATCATTGCTGTACACAGCAAGATAAAAAGGAGGACTTCTCAGTGCGTTGAATGCTTTGACATTAAAAGCAGTGTACATTTCAATTTTACTCCAACCTACTGACTTCAAACTTTATGGAAACATCCTCACTTAACTTCCCACATGATACTGAGTAAAATGAAACCATTTCCTGGACCCTGTTCAACAAGACAAAAAAGTTGTTATCTCAGAGCATACAATGCATTTACATTGAAAGTGTATTCATTTCCATTTTATTCACAAGTGCTGACTGCAAACCTTATGGAAACATATCCAGATAACTTCCTTCATGATTCTAAGTTGTATGAAACCTGCATCATTGCTCTGCACATCAAGATAAAAAAGTTGATTTCTCAGTGCGTTGAATGCTTTGACATTAAAAGCAGTATACATTTCAACTTTACTCCAATCTAGTGACTGCAAACTTTATGGAAACATCCTAACTTAACTTCCCACATGATTCTGAGTTCATTCAAACCTTTTCCATGATTCTCCTCAACAAGATAAAAAAGTTGTTATCTCAGAGCATAGAATGCATTTACATTGAAAGTGTAATCATTTCCATTTTACTCACAAGTACTGACTGCAAACCTGATGGAAACATATCCACATAACTTCCCACATGATTCTGAGTTGTTTGAAACCTGCATCATTGCTGTACACAGCAAGATAAAAAAGAGGATTTCTCAGTGCGTTGAATGGTTTGACATTAAAAGCAGTATACATTTCAATTTTACTCCAAACTACTGACTGCAAACTTTATGGAAACATCCTCACTTGACTTCCCACATGATACTGAGTTCATTGAAACCATTTCCTGGACTCTGCTCAACAAGACAAAAAAGTTGTTATCTCAGAGCATACAATGCATTTACATTGGAAGTGTATTCATCTCCATTTTACTCACAAGTGCTGACTGCAAACCTTATGGAAACATATCCACAGAACTTCTTTCATGATTCCAAGTTGTATGAAACCTGCATCATTGCTCTGCACATCAAGATAACAAAGTTGATTTCTCAGTGCGTTGAATGCATTGACATTAAAAGCAGTATACATTTCAACTTTACTCCAATACTGACTGCAAACTTTATGGAAACATCCTAACATTATTTCCCACATGATACTGAGTTCATTGAAACCTTTTCTATGAGTCTGCTCAACAAGATAAAAAAGGTGTTATCTCAGTGCATAGAAAGCATTTACATTGAAAGTGTATTCATTTCCATTTTACTCACAAGTACTGACTGCAAACCTTATGGAAACATATCCAGATAACTTCCCACATGATTCTGAGTTGTTTGAAACCTGCATCATTGCTGTGCACATCAAGATAAAAAAGTGGCTTTCTCAGCACGTTGAATGCTTTCACATTAAAAGCAGTATACATTTCAATTTTACTCCTACCTACTGACTTCAAACTTTATGGAAACATGATAACTTAACTTCCCACATGATACTGAGTTCATTGAAACCATTTCCTTGACTCTGCTCAACAAGACAAAATAGTTGCTATCTCAGAGCATACAGTGCATTTACATTGAAAGTGTATTCATTTCCATTTTACTCACAAGTACTGACTGCAAAACTTATGGAAACATATCCACATAACTTCCCACATGATTCTGAGTTGTTTGAAACCTGCATCATTGCTGTACACAGCAAGATAAAAAAGAGGATTTCTCAGGGCGTTGAATGCCTCTACATTAAAAGCAGTATACATTTCAATTTTTCTCCAACCTACTGATTTCAAACTTTATGGAAACATTCTCACTTAACTTCCCACATGATACTGAGTTCACTCAAACCTTTTCCATGATTCTGCTCAACAAGATAAAAATGTTGTTCTCAGTGCATGCAATGTATGTACATTGAAAGTGTATTCATTTCCATTTTCCTCAGAAGTCCTAACTGCAAACCTTATGGAAAGATATCCCCAGAACTTCCTTCATGATTCTAAGTTGTATGAAACCTGCATTATTGCTCTGCACATCAAGATAAAAAAGTTGGTTTCTCAGAGCATACAATGCTTTTACATTGAAAGTGTATTCATTTCCATTTTACTCACAAGTACTGACTGCAAACCTTATGGAAACATATCCACATAACTTCCCACATGATTCTGAGTTGTTTGAAACCTGCATCATTGCTGTGCACATCAAGATAAAAAAAGTGGCTTTCACAGCACGTTGAATGCTTTCACATTAAAAGCAGTATACATTTCAATTTTACTCCTACCTACTGACTTCAAACTTTATGGAAACATCCTCACTTAACTTCCCACATGATACTGAGTTCATTGAAACCATTTCCTGGACTCTGCTAAACAAGGCAAAAAAGTTGTTATCTCAGAGCATTCAATGCATTTACATTGAAAGTGTATTCATTTCCATTTTACTCACAAGTACTGACTGCAAAACTTATGGAAACTTATCCACATAACAACCCACATGATTCTGAGTTGTTAGAAACCTGCATCAGTGCTGTACACAGCAAGATAAAAAAGAGGATTTCTCAGTGCGTTGAATGCTTTGACATTAAAAGCAGTATACATTTCAATTTTACTCCAAACTACTGACTGCAAACTTTATGGAAACATCCAAACATAACTCCCCACATGATACTGACCTCATTGAAATCTTCTCCATGAGTCTGCTCAACAAGACAAAAAAGTTGTTATCTCAGAGCATACAATGCATTTGCATTGAAAGTGTATTCCTTTCCATTTTACTCACAAGTACTGACTGCAAACCTTATGGAAACATATCCACATAACTTCCCACATGATTCTGAGTTGTTTGAAACCTGCATCATTGCTGTGCCCATCAAGATAAAAAAGTGGCTATCTCAGCACGTTGAATGCTTTCACATTAAAAGCAGTATACATTTCAATTTTACTCCTACCTACTGACTTCAAACTTTATGGAAACATGATAACTTAACTTCCCACATGATACTGAGTTCATTGAAACCATTTCCTTGACTCTGCTCAACAAGACAAAATAGTTGTTATCTCAGAGCATACAATGCATTGACATTGAAAGTGTATTCATTTCCATTTTACTCACAAGTACTGACTGCAAAACTTATGGAAACATATCCACATAACTACCTACATGATTCTGAGTTGTTAGAAACCTGCATCAGTGCTGTACACAGCAAGATAAAAAAGAGGATTTCTCAGTGCGTTGAATGGTTTGACATTAAAAGCAGTATACATTTCAATTTTACTCCAAACGACTGACTGCAAACTTTATGGAAACATCCAAACATAACTTCCCACATGATACTGACTTCATTGAAACCTTCTCCATGAGTCTGCTCAACAAGACAAAAAAGTTGTTATCTCAGAGCATAGAATGCATTTGCATTGAAAGAGTATTCATTTCCATTTTACTCACAAGTACTGACTGCAAACCTTATGGAAACATATCCACATAACTTCCTTCATGATTCTAAGTTGTATGAAACCTGCATCATTGCTGTACACAGCAAGATAAAAAAGAGGATTTCTCAGTGCGTTGAATGGTTTGACATTAAAAGCAGTATACATTTCAATTTTACTCCAAACTACTGACTGCAAACTTTATGGAAACATCCTCACTTAACTTCCCACATGATACTGAGTTCATTGAAACCATTTCCTGGACTCTGCTCAACAAGACAAAAAAGTTGTTATCTCAGAGCATACAATGCATTTACATTGGAAGTGTATTCATCTCCATTTTACTCACAAGTGCTGACTGCAAACCTTATGGAAACATATCCACAGAACTTCTTTCATGATTCCAAGTTGTATGAAACCTGCATCATTGCTGTGCACATCAAGATAAAAAAGTGGCTTTCTCAGCACGTTGAATGCTTTCACATTAAAAGCAGTATACATTTCAATTTTACTCCTACCTACTGACTTCAAACTTTATGGAAACATGATAACTTAACTTCCCACATGATACTGAGTTCATTGAAACCATTTCCTTGACTCTGCTCAACAAGACAAAATAGTTGCTATCTCAGAGCATACAGTGCATTTACATTGAAAGTGTATTCATTTCCATTTTACTCACAAGTACTGACTGCAAAACTTATGGAAACATATCCACATAACTTCCCACATGATTCTGAGTTGTTTGAAACCTGCATCATTGCTGTACACAGCAAGATAAAAAAGAGGATTTCTCAGGGCGTTGAATGCCTCTACATTAAAAGCAGTATACATTTCAATTTTTCTCCAACCTACTGATTTCAAACTTTATGGAAACATTCTCACTTAACTTCCCACATGATACTGAGTTCACTCAAACCTTTTCCATGATTCTGCTCAACAAGATAAAAATGTTGTTCTCAGTGCATGCAATGTATGTACATTGAAAGTGTATTCATTTCCATTTTCCTCAGAAGTCCTAACTGCAAACCTTATGGAAAGATATCCCCAGAACTTCCTTCATGATTCTAAGTTGTATGAAACCTGCATTATTGCTCTGCACATCAAGATAAAAAAGTTGGTTTCTCAGAGCATACAATGCTTTTACATTGAAAGTGTATTCATTTCCATTTTACTCACAAGTACTGACTGCAAACCTTATGGAAACATATCCACATAACTTCCCACATGATTCTGAGTTGTTTGAAACCTGCATCATTGCTGTGCACATCAAGATAAAAAAAGTGGCTTTCACAGCACGTTGAATGCTTTCACATTAAAAGCAGTATACATTTCAATTTTACTCCTACCTACTGACTTCAAACTTTATGGAAACATCCTCACTTAACTTCCCACATGATACTGAGTTCATTGAAACCATTTCCTGGACTCTGCTAAACAAGGCAAAAAAGTTGTTATCTCAGAGCATTCAATGCATTTACATTGAAAGTGTATTCATTTCCATTTTACTCACAAGTACTGACTGCAAAACTTATGGAAACTTATCCACATAACAACCCACATGATTCTGAGTTGTTAGAAACCTGCATCAGTGCTGTACACAGCAAGATAAAAAAGAGGATTTCTCAGTGCGTTGAATGCTTTGACATTAAAAGCAGTATACATTTCAATTTTACTCCAAACTACTGACTGCAAACTTTATGGAAACATCCAAACATAACTCCCCACATGATACTGACCTCATTGAAATCTTCTCCATGAGTCTGCTCAACAAGACAAAAAAGTTGTTATCTCAGAGCATACAAAGCATTTGCATTGAAAGTGTATTCCTTTCCATTTTACTCACAAGTACTGACTGCAAACCTTATGGAAACATATCCACATAACTTCCCACATGATTCTGAGTTGTTTGAAACCTGCATCATTGCTGTGCCCATCAAGATAAAAAAGTGGCTATCTCAGCACGTTGAATGCTTTCACATTAAAAGCAGTATACATTTCAATTTTACTCCTACCTACTGACTTCAAACTTTATGGAAACATGATAACTTAACTTCCCACATGATACTGAGTTCATTGAAACCATTTCCTTGACTCTGCTCAACAAGACAAAATAGTTGTTATCTCAGAGCATACAATGCATTGACATTGAAAGTGTATTCATTTCCATTTTACTCACAAGTACTGACTGCAAAACTTATGGAAACATATCCACATAACTACCTACATGATTCTGAGTTGTTAGAAACCTGCATCAGTGCTGTACACAGCAAGATAAAAAAGAGGATTTCTCAGTGCGTTGAAAGGTTTGACATTAAAAGCAGTATACATTTCAATTTTACTCCAAACGACTGACTGCAAACTTTATGGAAACATCCAAACATAACTTCCCACATGATACTGACTTCATTGAAACCTTCTCCATGAGAGTCTGCTCAACAAGACAAAAAAGTTGTTATCTCAGAGCATAGAATGCATTTGCATTGAAAGAGTATTCATTTCCATTTTACTCACAAGTACTGACTGCAAACCTTATGGAAACATATCCACATAACTTCCTTCATGATTCTAAGTTGTATGAAACCTGCATCATTGCTCTGCACATCAAGATAACAAAGTTGATTTCTCAGTGCGTTGAATGCTTTGACATTAAAAGCAGTATACATTTCAACTTTACTCCAATACTGACTGCAAACTTTATGGAAACATCCTAAAATAACTTCCCACATGATACTGACTTCATTGAAACCTTTTCCATGAGTCTCCTCAACAAGATAAAAAAGTTGTTATCTCAGTGCATAGAAAGCATTTACATTGAAAGTGTATTCATTTCCATTTTACTCACAAGTACTGATTGCAAACCTTATTGAAACATATCCACATAACTTCCCAGATGATTCTGAGTTGTTTGAAACCTGCATCATTGCTGTGCACATCAAGATAAAAAAGTGGCTTTCTCAGCACGTTGAATGCTTTCACATTAAAACCAGTATACATTTCAATTTTACACCTACCTACTGACTTCAAACTTTATGGAAACATGATAACTTAACTTCCCACATGATACTGAGTTCATTGAAACCATTTCCTTGACTCTGCTCAACAAGACAAAATAGTTGTTATCTCAGAGCATACAATGCATTTACATTGAAAGTGTATTCATTTCCATTTTACTCACAAGTACTGACTGCAAAACTTATGGAAACATATCCACATAACTTCCCACATGATTCCCAGTTGTTTGAAACCTGCATCATTGCTGTACACCGCAAGGTAAAAAAGAGACTTCTCAGAGCGTTGAATGTTTTCACATTAAAAGCAGTATACATTTCAATTTTACTCCAACCTACTGACTTCAAACTTTATGGAAACATCCTCACTTAACTTCCCACATGATACTGAGTTCATTCAAACCATTTCCTGGACTCTGCTCAACAAGACAATAAAGTTGTTATCTCAGTGCATACAATGTATTTACATTGAAAGTGTATTCATTTCCATTTTACTCAGAAGTACTTACTGCAAACCTTATGGAAACATATCCACAGAACTTCCTTCATGATTCTAAGTTGTATGAAACCTGCATTATTGCTCTGCACATCAAGATAAAAAGTTGTTGTCTCAGAGCGTTGAATGCTTTGACATTTAAAGCAGTATACATTTCAACTTTACTCCAATCTACTGACTGCAAACTTTATGGAAACAACCTAACTTCACTTCCCACATGATACTGAGTTCATTGAAACCATTTCCTTGACTCTGCTCAACAAGACAAAATAGTTGCTATCTCAGAGCATACAGTGCATTTACATTGAAAGTGTATTCATTTCCATTTTACTCACAAGTACTGACTGCAAAACTTATGGAAACATATCCACATAACTTCCCACATGATTCTGAGTTGTTTGAAACCTGCATCATTGCTGTACACAGCAAGATAAAAAAGAGGATTTCTCAGGGCGTTGAATGCCTCTACATTAAAAGCAGTATACATTTCAATTTTTCTCCAACCTACTGATTTCAAACTTTATGGAAACATTCTCACTTAACTTCCCACATGATACTGAGTTCACTCAAACCTTTTCCATGATTCTGCTCAACAAGATAAAAATGTTGTTCTCAGTGCATGCAATGTATGTACATTGAAAGTGTATTCATTTCCATTTTCCTCAGAAGTCCTAACTGCAAACCTTATGGAAAGATATCCCCAGAACTTCCTTCATGATTCTAAGTTGTATGAAACCTGCATTATTGCTCTGCACATCAAGATAAAAAAGTTGGTTTCTCAGAGCATACAATGCTTTTACATTGAAAGTGTATTCATTTCCATTTTACTCACAAGTACTGACTGCAAACCTTATGGAAACATATCCACATAACTTCCCACATGATTCTGAGTTGTTTGAAACCTGCATCATTGCTGTGCACATCAAGATAAAAAAAGTGGCTTTCACAGCACGTTGAATGCTTTCACATTAAAAGCAGTATACATTTCAATTTTACTCCTACCTACTGACTTCAAACTTTATGGAAACATCCTCACTTAACTTCCCACATGATACTGAGTTCATTGAAACCATTTCCTGGACTCTGCTAAACAAGGCAAAAAAGTTGTTATCTCAGAGCATTCAATGCATTTACATTGAAAGTGTATTCATTTCCATTTTACTCACAAGTACTGACTGCAAAACTTATGGAAACTTATCCACATAACAACCCACATGATTCTGAGTTGTTAGAAACCTGCATCAGTGCTGTACACAGCAAGATAAAAAAGAGGATTTCTCAGTGCGTTGAATGCTTTGACATTAAAAGCAGTATACATTTCAATTTTACTCCAAACTACTGACTGCAAACTTTATGGAAACATCCAAACATAACTCCCCACATGATACTGACCTCATTGAAATCTTCTCCATGAGTCTGCTCAACAAGACAAAAAAGTTGTTATCTCAGAGCATACAAAGCATTTGCATTGAAAGTGTATTCCTTTCCATTTTACTCACAAGTACTGACTGCAAACCTTATGGAAACATATCCACATAACTTCCCACATGATTCTGAGTTGTTTGAAACCTGCATCATTGCTGTGCCCATCAAGATAAAAAAGTGGCTATCTCAGCACGTTGAATGCTTTCACATTAAAAGCAGTATACATTTCAATTTTACTCCTACCTACTGACTTCAAACTTTATGGAAACATGATAACTTAACTTCCCACATGATACTGAGTTCATTGAAACCATTTCCTTGACTCTGCTCAACAAGACAAAATAGTTGTTATCTCAGAGCATACAATGCATTGACATTGAAAGTGTATTCATTTCCATTTTACTCACAAGTACTGACTGCAAAACTTATGGAAACATATCCACATAACTACCTACATGATTCTGAGTTGTTAGAAACCTGCATCAGTGCTGTACACAGCAAGATAAAAAAGAGGATTTCTCAGTGCGTTGAAAGGTTTGACATTAAAAGCAGTATACATTTCAATTTTACTCCAAACGACTGACTGCAAACTTTATGGAAACATCCAAACATAACTTCCCACATGATACTGACTTCATTGAAACCTTCTCCATGAGTCTGCTCAACAAGACAAAAAAGTTGTTATCTCAGAGCATAGAATGCATTTGCATTGAAAGAGTATTCATTTCCATTTTACTCACAAGTACTGACTGCAAACCTTATGGAAACATATCCACATAACTTCCTTCATGATTCTAAGTTGTATGAAACCTGCATCATTGCTCTGCACATCAAGATAACAAAGTTGATTTCTCAGTGCGTTGAATGCTTTGACATTAAAAGCAGTATACATTTCAACTTTACTCCAATACTGACTGCAAACTTTATGGAAACATCCTAAAATAACTTCCCACATGATACTGACTTCATTGAAACCTTTTCCATGAGTCTCCTCAACAAGATAAAAAAGTTGTTATCTCAGTGCATAGAAAGCATTTACATTGAAAGTGTATTCATTTCCATTTTACTCACAAGTACTGATTGCAAACCTTATTGAAACATATCCACATAACTTCCCAGATGATTCTGAGTTGTTTGAAACCTGCATCATTGCTGTGCACATCAAGATAAAAAAGTGGCTTTCTCAGCACGTTGAATGCTTTCACATTAAAACCAGTATACATTTCAATTTTACACCTACCTACTGACTTCAAACTTTATGGAAACATGATAACTTAACTTCCCACATGATACTGAGTTCATTGAAACCATTTCCTTGACTCTGCTCAACAAGACAAAATAGTTGTTATCTCAGAGCATACAATGCATTTACATTGAAAGTGTATTCATTTCCATTTTACTCACAAGTACTGACTGCAAAACTTATGGAAACATATCCACATAACTTCCCACATGATTCCCAGTTGTTTGAAACCTGCATCATTGCTGTACACCGCAAGGTAAAAAAGAGGACTTCTCAGAGCGTTGAATGTTTTCACATTAAAAGCAGTATACATTTCAATTTTACTCCAACCTACTGACTTCAAACTTTATGGAAACATCCTCACTTAACTTCCCACATGATACTGAGTTCATTCAAACCATTTCCTGGACTCTGCTCAACAAGACAATAAAGTTGTTATCTCAGTGCATACAATGTATTTACATTGAAAGTGTATTCATTTCCATTTTACTCAGAAGTACTTACTGCAAACCTTATGGAAACATATCCACAGAACTTCCTTCATGATTCTAAGTTGTATGAAACCTGCATTATTGCTCTGCACATCAAGATAAAAAAGTTGTTGTCTCAGAGCGTTGAATGCTTTGACATTTAAAGCAGTATACATTTCAACTTTACTCCAATCTACTGACTGCAAACTTTATGGAAACAACCTAACTTCACTTCCCACATGATACTGAGTTCATTGAAACCATTTCCATAGCTCTTCTCAACAAGACAAAAAAGTTGTTATCTCAGAGCATACAATGCATTTACATTGAAAGTGTATTCATTTCCATTTTACTCACAAGTACTGACTGCAAACCTTATGGAAACATATCCACATAACTTACCACATGATTCTGAGTTGTTTGAAACCTGCATCATTGCTGTGCACATCAAGATAAAAAAGTGGCTTTCTCAGCACGTTGAATGCTTTCACATTAAAACCAGTGTACATTTCCATTTTACTCCTACCTACTGACTTCAAACTTTATGGAAACATGATAACTTAACTTCCCACATGATACTGAGTTCATTGAAACCATTTCCTGGACTGTGCTCAACAAGACAAAAAAGTTGTTATCTCAGAGCATACAATGCATTTACATTGAAAGTGTATTCATTTCCATTTTTCTCACAAGTACTGCCTGCAAAACTTATGGAAACCTATCCACATAACTACCCACATGATTCTGAGTTGTTAGAAACCTCCATCAGTGCTGTACACAGCAAGATAAAAAAGAGGATTTCTCAGTGCGTTGAATGCTTTGATATTAAAAGCAGTATACATTTCAATATTACTCCAAACTACTGACTGCAAACTTTATGGAAACATCCAAACATAACTTCCCACATGATACTGACTTCATTGAAACCTTCTCCATGAGTCTGCTCAACAAGACAAAAAAGTTGTTATTTCAGAGCATACAATGCATTTATATTGAAAGTGTATTCATTTCCATTTTACTCACAAGTGCTGACTGCAAACCTTATGGAAACATATCCACATAACTTCCTTCATGATTCTGAGTTGTTAGAAACCTGCATCATTGCTGTACACAGCAAGATAAAAAGAGGGCTTCTCAGTGCGTTGAATGCTTTGACATTAAAAGCAGTATACATTTCAATTTTACTCCAACCTACTGACTACAAACTTTATAGAAACATCCTCACTTAACTTCCCACATGATACTGAGTTCATTGAAACCATTTCCTGGACTCTGATCAACAAGACAAAAAAGATGTTATCTCAGAGCATACAATGCATTTACATTGAAAGTGTATTCATTTCCATTTTACTCACAAGTGCTGACTGCAAACCTTATGGAAAGATATCCACATAACTTCCTTCATGATTCTAAGTTGTATGAAACCTGCATCATTGCTCTGCAGATCAAGATAAAAAAGTTGATTTCTCAGTGCGTTGAATGCTTTGACATTAAAAGCAGTACACATTTCAACTTTACTCCAATCTACTGACTGCAAACTTTATGGAAACATCCTAACTTAACTTCCCACATGATTCTGAGTTCATTCAAACCTTTTCCATGATTCTGCTCAACAAGATAAAAAAGTTATTATCTCAGTGCATAGAATACATTTACATTGAAAGTGTAATCATTTCCACTTTACTCACAAGTACTGACTACAAACCTGATGGAAACATATCCACATAACTTCCCACATGATTCTGAGTTGTTTGAAACCTGCATCATTGCTGTACACAGCAAGATAAAAAGAGGATTTCTCAGTGCGTTGAATGCTTTGACATTAAAAGCAGTACACATTTCAACTTTACTCCAATCTACTGACTGCAAACTTCATGGATACATCCTAACATAACTTCCCACATGATACTGACTTCATTGAAAACTTTTCCATGAGTCTGCTCAAGAAGAAAAAAAAGGTGTTATCTCTGTGCATAGAAAGCATTTACATTGAAAGTGTATTCATTTCCATTTTACTCACAAGTACTGACTGCAAAACTTATGGAAACTTATCCACATAACTACCCACATGATTCTGAGTTGTTAGAAACCTGCATCAGTGCTGTACACAGCAAGATAAAAAAGAGGATTTCTCAGTGCGTTGAATGCTTTGACATTAAAAGCAGTATACATTTCAATTTTACTCAAGACTACTGACTGCAAATTTTATGGAAACATCCAAACATAACTTCCCACATGATACTGACTTCATTGAAACCTTCTCCATGAGTCTGCTCAACAAGACAAAAAAGTTGTTATCTCAGAGCATACAATGCATTTGCATTGAAAGTGTATTCATTTCCATTTTACTCACAAGTACTGACTGCAAACCTTATGGAAACATATCCACATAACTTCCCACATGATTCCCAGTTGTTTGAAACCTGCATCATTGCTGTACACAGCAAGATAAAAAGGAGGACTTCTCAGTGCGTTGAATGCTTTGACATTAAAAGCAGTGTACATTTCAATTTTACTCCAACCTACTGACTTCAAACTTTATGGAAACATCCTCACTTAACTTCCCACATGATACTGAGTAAAATGAAACCATTTCCTGGACCCTGTTCAACAAGACAAAAAAGTTGTTATCTCAGAGCATACAATGCATTTACATTGAAAGTGTATTCATTTCCATTTTATTCACAAGTGCTGACTGCAAACCTTACGGAAACATATCCAGATAACTTCCTTCATGATTCTAAGTTGTATGAAACCTGCATCATTGCTCTGCACATCAAGATAAAAAAGTTGATTTCTCAGTGCGTTGAATGCTTTGACATTAAAAGCAGTATACATTTCAACTTTACTCCAATCTAGTGACTGCAAAGTTTATGGAAACATCCTAACTTAACTTCCCACATGATTCTGAGTTCATTCAAACCTTTTCCATGATTCTCCTCAACAAGATAAAAAAGTTGTTATCTCAGAGCATCGAATGCATTTACATTGAAAGTGTAATCATTTCCATTTTACTCACAAGTACTGACTGCAAACCTGATGGAAACATATCCACATAACTTCCCACATGATTCTGAGTTGTTTGAAACCTGCATCATTGTTGTACACAGCAAGATAAAAAATAGGATTTCTCAGTGCGTTGAATGCTTTGACATTAAAAGCAGTATACATTTCAACTTTACTCCAATCTAGTGACTGCAAACTTTATGGAAACATCCTAACTTAACTTCCCACATGATTCTGAGTTCATTCAAACCTTTTCCATGATTCTCCTCAACAAGATAAAAAAGTTGTTATCTCAGAGCATAGAATGCATTTACATTGAAAGTGTAATCATTTCCATTTTACTCACAAGTACTGACTGCAAACCTGATGGAAACATATCCACATAACTTCCCACATGATTCTGAGTTGTTAGAAACCTGCATCATTGCTGTACACAGCAAGATAAAAAAGAGGGCTTCTCAGTGCGTTGAATGCTTTGACATTAAAAGCAGTATACATTTCAATTTTACTCCAAACTACTGACTACAAACTTTATAGAAACATCCTCACTTAACTTCCCACATGATACTGAGTTCATTGAAACCATTTCCTGGACTCTGATCAACAAGACAAAAAAGATGTTATCTCAGAGCATACTATGCATTTACATTGAAAGTGTATTCATTTCCATTTTACTCACAAGTGCTGACTGCAAACCTTATGGAAAGATATCCACATAACTTCCTTCATGATTCTAAGTTGTATGAAACCTGCATCATTGCTCTGCAGATCAGGATAAAAAAGTTGATTTCTCAGTGCGTTGAATGCTTTGACATTAAAAGCAGTACACATTTCAACTTTACTCCAACCTACTGACTGCAAACTTTATGGAAACATCCTAACTTAACTTCCCACATGATTCTGAGTTCATTCAAACCTTTTCCATGATTCTGCTCAACAAGATAAAAAAGTTATTATCTCAGTGCATAGAATACATTTACATTGAAAGTGTAATCATTTCCACTTTACTCACAAGTACTGACTACAAACCTGATGGAAACATATCCACATAACTTCCCACATGATTCTGAGTTGTTTGAAACCTGCATCATTGCTGTACACAGCAAGATAAAAAGAGGATTTCTCAGTGCGTTGAATGCTTTGACATTAAAAGCAGTACACATTTCAACTTTACTCCAATCTACTGACTGCAAACTTCATGGATACATCCTAACATAACTTCCCACATGATACTGACTTCATTGAAAACTTTTCCATGAGTCTGCTCAAGAAGAAAAAAAAGGTGTTATCTCTGTGCATAGAAAGCATTTACATTGAAAGTGTATTCATTTCCATTTTACTCACAAGTACTGACTGCAAAACTTATGGAAACATATCCACATAACTTCCCACAAGATTCTGAGTTGTTAGAAACCTGCATCATTGCTGTACACAGCAAGATAAAAAAGAGGACTTCTCGGTGCGTTGAATGTTTTGATATGAAAAGCAGTATACATTTCAATTTTACTCCAACCTACTGACTACAAACTTTATAGAAACATCCTCACTTAACTTCCCACATGATACTGAGTTCATTCAAACCATTTCCTGGACTCTGATCAACAAGACAAAAAAGATGTTATCTCAGAGCATACAATGCATTTACATTGAAAGTGTATTCATTTCCATTTTACTCACAAGTGCTGACTGCAAACCTTATGGAAAGATATCCACATAACTTCCTTCATGATTCTAAGTTGTATGAAACCTGCATCATTGCTCTGCAGATCAAGATAAAAAAGTTGATTTCTCAGTGCGTTGAATGCTTTGACATTAAAAGCAGTACACATTTCAACTTTACTCCAATCTACTGACTGCAAACTTTATGGAAACATCCTAACTTAACTTCCCACATGATTCTGAGTTCATTCAAACCTTTTCCATGATTCTGCTCAACAACATAAAAAAGTTATTATCTCAGTGCATAGAATACATTTACATTGAAAGTGTAATCATTTCCACTTTACTCACAAGTACTGACTACAAACCTGATGGAAACATATCCACATAACTTCCCACATGATTCTGAGTTGTTTGAAACCTGCATCATTGCTGTACACAGCAAGATAAAAAGAGGATTTCTCAGTGCGTTGAATGCTTTGACATTAAAAGCAGTACACATTTCAACTTTACTCCAATCTACTGACTGCAAACTTCATGGATACATCCTAACATAACTTCCCACATGATACTGACTTCATTGAAAACTTTTCCATGAGTCTGCTCAAGAAGAAAAAAAAGGTGTTATCTCTGTGCATAGAAAGCATTTACATTGAAAGTGTATTCATTTCCATTTTACTCACAAGTACTGACTGCAAAACTTATGGAAACATATCCACATAACTTCCCACAAGATTCTGAGTTGTTAGAAACCTGCATCATTGCTGTACACAGCAAGATAAAAAAGAGGACTTCTCGGTGCGTTGAATGTTTTGATATGAAAAGCAGTATACATTTCAATTTTACTCCAACCTACTGACTTCAAACTTTATGGAAACATCCTCACTTAACTTCCCACATGATACTGAGTTCATTGAAACCATTTCCTGGACTCTGCTCAACAAGGCAAAAAAGTTGTTATCTCAGAGCATACAATGCATTTACATTGAAAGTGTATTCATTTCCATTTTACTCACAAGTACTGACTGCAAAACTTATGGAAACTTATCCACATAACTACCCACATGATTCTGAGTTGTTAGAAACCTGCATCAGTGCTGTACACAGCAAGATAAAAAAGAGGATTTCTCAGTGCGTTGAATGCTTTGACATTAAAAGCAGTATACATTTCAATTTTACTCCAAACTACTGACTGCAAATTTTATGGAAACATCCAAACATAACTTCCCACATGATACTGACTTCATTGAAACCTTCTCCATGAGTCTGCTCAACAAGACAAAAAAGTTGTTATCTCAGAGCATACAATGCATTTGCATTGAAAGTGTATTCATTTCCATTTTACTCACAAGTACTGACTGCAAACCTTATGGAAACATATCCACATAACTTCCCACATGATTCCCAGTTGTTTGAAACCTGCATCATTGCTGTACACAGCAAGATAAAAAGGAGGACTTCTCAGTGCGTTGAATGCTTTGACATTAAAAGCAGTGTACATTTCAATTTTACTCCAACCTACTGACTTCAAACTTTATGGAAACATCCTCACTTAACTTCCCACATGATACTGAGTAAAATGAAACCATTTCCTGGACCCTGTTCAACAAGACAAAAAAGTTGTTATCTCAGAGCATACAATGCATTTACATTGAAAGTGTATTCATTTCCATTTTATTCACAAGTGCTGACTGCAAACCTTATGGAAACATATCCAGATAACTTCCTTCATGATTCTAAGTTGTATGAAACCTGCATCATTGCTCTGCACATCAAGATAAAAAAGTTGATTTCTCAGTGCGTTGAATGCTTTGACATTAAAAGCAGTATACATTTCAACTTTACTCCAATCTAGTGACTGCAAACTTTATGGAAACATCCTAACTTAACTTCCCACATGATTCTGAGTTCATTCAAACCTTTTCCATGATTCTCCTCAACAAGATAAAAAAGTTGTTATCTCAGAGCATAGAATGCATTTACATTGAAAGTGTAATCATTTCCATTTTACTCACAAGTACTGACTGCAAACCTGATGGAAACATATCCACATAACTTCCCACATGATTCTGAGTTGTTTGAAACCTGCATCATTGCTGTACACAGCAAGATAAAAAAGAGGATTTCTCAGTGCGTTGAATGGTTTGACATTAAAAGCAGTATACATTTCAATTTTACTCCAAACTACTGACTGCAAACTTTATGGAAACATCCTCACTTGACTTCCCACATGATACTGAGTTCATTGAAACCATTTCCTGGACTCTGCTCAACAAGACAAAAAAGTTGTTATCTCAGAGCATACAATGCATTTACATTGGAAGTGTATTCATCTCCATTTTACTCACAAGTGCTGACTGCAAACCTTATGGAAACATATCCACAGAACTTCTTTCATGATTCCAAGTTGTATGAAACCTGCATCATTGCTCTGCACATCAAGATAACAAAGTTGATTTCTCAGTGCGTTGAATGCATTGACATTAAAAGCAGTATACATTTCAACTTTACTCCAATACTGACTGCAAACTTTATGGAAACATCCTAACATTATTTCCCACATGATACTGAGTTCATTGAAACCTTTTCTATGAGTCTGCTCAACAAGATAAAAAAGGTGTTATCTCAGTGCATAGAAAGCATTTACATTGAAAGTGTATTCATTTCCATTTTACTCACAAGTACTGACTGCAAACCTTATGGAAACATATCCAGATAACTTCCCACATGATTCTGAGTTGTTTGAAACCTGCATCATTGCTGTGCACATCAAGATAAAAAAGTGGCTTTCTCAGCACGTTGAATGCTTTCACATTAAAAGCAGTATACATTTCAATTTTACTCCTACCTACTGACTTCAAACTTTATGGAAACATGATAACTTAACTTCCCACATGATACTGAGTTCATTGAAACCATTTCCTTGACTCTGCTCAACAAGACAAAATAGTTGCTATCTCAGAGCATACAGTGCATTTACATTGAAAGTGTATTCATTTCCATTTTACTCACAAGTACTGACTGCAAAACTTATGGAAACATATCCACATAACTTCCCACATGATTCTGAGTTGTTTGAAACCTGCATCATTGCTGTACACAGCAAGATAAAAAAGAGGATTTCTCAGGGCGTTGAATGCCTCTACATTAAAAGCAGTATACATTTCAATTTTTCTCCAACCTACTGATTTCAAACTTTATGGAAACATTCTCACTTAACTTCCCACATGATACTGAGTTCACTCAAACCTTTTCCATGATTCTGCTCAACAAGATAAAAATGTTGTTCTCAGTGCATGCAATGTATGTACATTGAAAGTGTATTCATTTCCATTTTCCTCAGAAGTCCTAACTGCAAACCTTATGGAAAGATATCCCCAGAACTTCCTTCATGATTCTAAGTTGTATGAAACCTGCATTATTGCTCTGCACATCAAGATAAAAAAGTTGGTTTCTCAGAGCATACAATGCTTTTACATTGAAAGTGTATTCATTTCCATTTTACTCACAAGTACTGACTGCAAACCTTATGGAAACATATCCACATAACTTCCCACATGATTCTGAGTTGTTTGAAACCTGCATCATTGCTGTGCACATCAAGATAAAAAAAGTGGCTTTCACAGCACGTTGAATGCTTTCACATTAAAAGCAGTATACATTTCAATTTTACTCCTACCTACTGACTTCAAACTTTATGGAAACATCCTCACTTAACTTCCCACATGATACTGAGTTCATTGAAACCATTTCCTGGACTCTGCTAAACAAGGCAAAAAAGTTGTTATCTCAGAGCATTCAATGCATTTACATTGAAAGTGTATTCATTTCCATTTTACTCACAAGTACTGACTGCAAAACTTATGGAAACTTATCCACATAACAACCCACATGATTCTGAGTTGTTAGAAACCTGCATCAGTGCTGTACACAGCAAGATAAAAAAGAGGATTTCTCAGTGCGTTGAATGCTTTGACATTAAAAGCAGTATACATTTCAATTTTACTCCAAACTACTGACTGCAAACTTTATGGAAACATCCAAACATAACTCCCCACATGATACTGACCTCATTGAAATCTTCTCCATGAGTCTGCTCAACAAGACAAAAAAGTTGTTATCTCAGAGCATACAATGCATTTGCATTGAAAGTGTATTCCTTTCCATTTTACTCACAAGTACTGACTGCAAACCTTATGGAAACATATCCACATAACTTCCCACATGATTCTGAGTTGTTTGAAACCTGCATCATTGCTGTGCCCATCAAGATAAAAAAGTGGCTATCTCAGCACGTTGAATGCTTTCACATTAAAAGCAGTATACATTTCAATTTTACTCCTACCTACTGACTTCAAACTTTATGGAAACATGATAACTTAACTTCCCACATGATACTGAGTTCATTGAAACCATTTCCTTGACTCTGCTCAACAAGACAAAATAGTTGTTATCTCAGAGCATACAATGCATTGACATTGAAAGTGTATTCATTTCCATTTTACTCACAAGTACTGACTGCAAAACTTATGGAAACATATCCACATAACTACCTACATGATTCTGAGTTGTTAGAAACCTGCATCAGTGCTGTACACAGCAAGATAAAAAAGAGGATTTCTCAGTGCGTTGAATGGTTTGACATTAAAAGCAGTATACATTTCAATTTTACTCCAAACGACTGACTGCAAACTTTATGGAAACATCCAAACATAACTTCCCACATGATACTGACTTCATTGAAACCTTCTCCATGAGTCTGCTCAACAAGACAAAAAAGTTGTTATCTCAGAGCATAGAATGCATTTGCATTGAAAGAGTATTCATTTCCATTTTACTCACAAGTACTGACTGCAAACCTTATGGAAACATATCCACATAACTTCCTTCATGATTCTAAGTTGTATGAAACCTGCATCATTGCTGTACACAGCAAGATAAAAAAGAGGATTTCTCAGTGCGTTGAATGGTTTGACATTAAAAGCAGTATACATTTCAATTTTACTCCAAACTACTGACTGCAAACTTTATGGAAACATCCTCACTTAACTTCCCACATGATACTGAGTTCATTGAAACCATTTCCTGGACTCTGCTCAACAAGACAAAAAAGTTGTTATCTCAGAGCATACAATGCATTTACATTGGAAGTGTATTCATCTCCATTTTACTCACAAGTGCTGACTGCAAACCTTATGGAAACATATCCACAGAACTTCTTTCATGATTCCAAGTTGTATGAAACCTGCATCATTGCTGTGCACATCAAGATAAAAAAGTGGCTTTCTCAGCACGTTGAATGCTTTCACATTAAAAGCAGTATACATTTCAATTTTACTCCTACCTACTGACTTCAAACTTTATGGAAACATGATAACTTAACTTCCCACATGATACTGAGTTCATTGAAACCATTTCCTTGACTCTGCTCAACAAGACAAAATAGTTGCTATCTCAGAGCATACAGTGCATTTACATTGAAAGTGTATTCATTTCCATTTTACTCACAAGTACTGACTGCAAAACTTATGGAAACATATCCACATAACTTCCCACATGATTCTGAGTTGTTTGAAACCTGCATCATTGCTGTACACAGCAAGATAAAAAAGAGGATTTCTCAGGGCGTTGAATGCCTCTACATTAAAAGCAGTATACATTTCAATTTTTCTCCAACCTACTGATTTCAAACTTTATGGAAACATTCTCACTTAACTTCCCACATGATACTGAGTTCACTCAAACCTTTTCCATGATTCTGCTCAACAAGATAAAAATGTTGTTCTCAGTGCATGCAATGTATGTACATTGAAAGTGTATTCATTTCCATTTTCCTCAGAAGTCCTAACTGCAAACCTTATGGAAAGATATCCCCAGAACTTCCTTCATGATTCTAAGTTGTATGAAACCTGCATTATTGCTCTGCACATCAAGATAAAAAAGTTGGTTTCTCAGAGCATACAATGCTTTTACATTGAAAGTGTATTCATTTCCATTTTACTCACAAGTACTGACTGCAAACCTTATGGAAACATATCCACATAACTTCCCACATGATTCTGAGTTGTTTGAAACCTGCATCATTGCTGTGCACATCAAGATAAAAAAAGTGGCTTTCACAGCACGTTGAATGCTTTCACATTAAAAGCAGTATACATTTCAATTTTACTCCTACCTACTGACTTCAAACTTTATGGAAACATCCTCACTTAACTTCCCACATGATACTGAGTTCATTGAAACCATTTCCTGGACTCTGCTAAACAAGGCAAAAAAGTTGTTATCTCAGAGCATTCAATGCATTTACATTGAAAGTGTATTCATTTCCATTTTACTCACAAGTACTGACTGCAAAACTTATGGAAACTTATCCACATAACAACCCACATGATTCTGAGTTGTTAGAAACCTGCATCAGTGCTGTACACAGCAAGATAAAAAAGAGGATTTCTCAGTGCGTTGAATGCTTTGACATTAAAAGCAGTATACATTTCAATTTTACTCCAAACTACTGACTGCAAACTTTATGGAAACATCCAAACATAACTCCCCACATGATACTGACCTCATTGAAATCTTCTCCATGAGTCTGCTCAACAAGACAAAAAAGTTGTTATCTCAGAGCATACAATGCATTTGCATTGAAAGTGTATTCCTTTCCATTTTACTCACAAGTACTGACTGCAAACCTTATGGAAACATATCCACATAACTTCCCACATGATTCTGAGTTGTTTGAAACCTGCATCATTGCTGTGCCCATCAAGATAAAAAAGTGGCTATCTCAGCACGTTGAATGCTTTCACATTAAAAGCAGTATACATTTCAATTTTACTCCTACCTACTGACTTCAAACTTTATGGAAACATGATAACTTAACTTCCCACATGATACTGAGTTCATTGAAACCATTTCCTTGACTCTGCTCAACAAGACAAAATAGTTGTTATCTCAGAGCATACAATGCATTGACATTGAAAGTGTATTCATTTCCATTTTACTCACAAGTACTGACTGCAAAACTTATGGAAACATATCCACATAACTACCTACATGATTCTGAGTTGTTAGAAACCTGCATCAGTGCTGTACACAGCAAGATAAAAAAGAGGATTTCTCAGTGCGTTGAAAGGTTTGACATTAAAAGCAGTATACATTTCAATTTTACTCCAAACGACTGACTGCAAACTTTATGGAAACATCCAAACATAACTTCCCACATGATACTGACTTCATTGAAACCTTCTCCATGAGTCTGCTCAACAAGACAAAAAAGTTGTTATCTCAGAGCATAGAATGCATTTGCATTGAAAGAGTATTCATTTCCATTTTACTCACAAGTACTGACTGCAAACCTTATGGAAACATATCCACATAACTTCCTTCATGATTCTAAGTTGTATGAAACCTGCATCATTGCTCTGCACATCAAGATAACAAAGTTGATTTCTCAGTGCGTTGAATGCTTTGACATTAAAAGCAGTATACATTTCAACTTTACTCCAATACTGACTGCAAACTTTATGGAAACATCCTAAAATAACTTCCCACATGATACTGACTTCATTGAAACCTTTTCCATGAGTCTCCTCAACAAGATAAAAAAGTTGTTATCTCAGTGCATAGAAAGCATTTACATTGAAAGTGTATTCATTTCCATTTTACTCACAAGTACTGATTGCAAACCTTATTGAAACATATCCACATAACTTCCCAGATGATTCTGAGTTGTTTGAAACCTGCATCATTGCTGTGCACATCAAGATAAAAAAGTGGCTTTCTCAGCACGTTGAATGCTTTCACATTAAAACCAGTATACATTTCAATTTTACACCTACCTACTGACTTCAAACTTTATGGAAACATGATAACTTAACTTCCCACATGATACTGAGTTCATTGAAACCATTTCCTTGACTCTGCTCAACAAGACAAAATAGTTGTTATCTCAGAGCATACAATGCATTTACATTGAAAGTGTATTCATTTCCATTTTACTCACAAGTACTGACTGCAAAACTTATGGAAACATATCCACATAACTTCCCACATGATTCCCAGTTGTTTGAAACCTGCATTATTGCTCTGCACATCAAGATAAAAAAGTTGTTGTCTCAGAGCGTTGAATGCTTTGACATTTAAAGCAGTATACATTTCAACTTTACTCCAATCTACTGACTGCAAACTTTATGGAAACAACCTAACTTCACTTCCCACATGATACTGAGTTCATTGAAACCATTTCCATAGCTCTTCTCAACAAGACAAAAAAGTTGTTATCTCAGAGCATACAATGCATTTACATTGAAAGTGTATTCATTTCCATTTTACTCACAAGTACTGACTGCAAACCTTATGGAAACATATCCACATAACTTACCACATGATTCTGAGTTGTTTGAAACCTGCATCATTGCTGTGCACATCAAGATAAAAAAGTGGCTTTCTCAGCACGTTGAATGCTTTCACATTAAAACCAGTGTACATTTCCATTTTACTCCTACCTACTGACTTCAAACTTTATGGAAACATGATAACTTAACTTCCCACATGATACTGAGTTCATTGAAACCATTTCCTGGACTGTGCTCAACAAGACAAAAAAGTTGTTATCTCAGAGCATACAATGCATTTACATTGAAAGTGTATTCATTTCCATTTTTCTCACAAGTACTGCCTGCAAAACTTATGGAAACCTATCCACATAACTACCCACATGATTCTGAGTTGTTAGAAACCTCCATCAGTGCTGTACACAGCAAGATAAAAAAGAGGATTTCTCAGTGCGTTGAATGCTTTGATATTAAAAGCAGTATACATTTCAATATTACTCCAAACTACTGACTGCAAACTTTATGGAAACATCCAAACATAACTTCCCACATGATACTGACTTCATTGAAACCTTCTCCATGAGTCTGCTCAACAAGACAAAAAAGTTGTTATTTCAGAGCATACAATGCATTTATATTGAAAGTGTATTCATTTCCATTTTACTCACAAGTGCTGACTGCAAACCTTATGGAAACATATCCACATAACTTCCTTCATGATTCTGAGTTGTTAGAAACCTGCATCATTGCTGTACACAGCAAGATAAAAAGAGGGCTTCTCAGTGCGTTGAATGCTTTGACATTAAAAGCAGTATACATTTCAATTTTACTCCAACCTACTGACTACAAACTTTATAGAAACATCCTCACTTAACTTCCCACATGATACTGAGTTCATTGAAACCATTTCCTGGACTCTGATCAACAAGACAAAAAAGATGTTATCTCAGAGCATACAATGCATTTACATTGAAAGTGTATTCATTTCCATTTTACTCACAAGTGCTGACTGCAAACCTTATGGAAAGATATCCACATAACTTCCTTCATGATTCTAAGTTGTATGAAACCTGCATCATTGCTCTGCAGATCAAGATAAAAAAGTTGATTTCTCAGTGCGTTGAATGCTTTGACATTAAAAGCAGTACACATTTCAACTTTACTCCAATCTACTGACTGCAAACTTTATGGAAACATCCTAACTTAACTTCCCACATGATTCTGAGTTCATTCAAACCTTTTCCATGATTCTGCTCAACAAGATAAAAAAGTTATTTCTCAGTGCATAGAATACATTTACATTGAAAGTGTAATCATTTCCACTTTACTCACAAGTACTGACTACAAACCTGATGGAAACATATCCACATAACTTCCCACATGATTCTGAGTTGTTTGAAACCTGCATCATTGCTGTACACAGCAAGATAAAAAGAGGATTTCTCAGTGCGTTGAATGCTTTGACATTAAAAGCAGTACACATTTCAACTTTACTCCAATCTACTGACTGCAAACTTCATGGATACATCCTAACATAACTTCCCACATGATACTGACTTCATTGAAAACTTTTCCATGAGTCTGCTCAAGAAGAAAAAAAAGGTGTTATCTCTGTGCATAGAAAGCATTTACATTGAAAGTGTATTCATTTCCATTTTACTCACAAGTACTGACTGCAAAACTTATGGAAACTTATCCACATAACTACCCACATGATTCTGAGTTGTTAGAAACCTGCATCAGTGCTGTACACAGCAAGATAAAAAAGAGGATTTCTCAGTGCGTTGAATGCTTTGACATTAAAAGCAGTATACATTTCAATTTTACTCAAGACTACTGACTGCAAATTTTATGGAAACATCCAAACATAACTTCCCACATGATACTGACTTCATTGAAACCTTCTCCATGAGTCTGCTCAACAAGACAAAAAAGTTGTTATCTCAGAGCATACAATGCATTTGCATTGAAAGTGTATTCATTTCCATTTTACTCACAAGTACTGACTGCAAACCTTATGGAAACATATCCACATAACTTCCCACATGATTCCCAGTTGTTTGAAACCTGCATCATTGCTGTACACAGCAAGATAAAAAGGAGGACTTCTCAGTGCGTTGAATGCTTTGACATTAAAAGCAGTGTACATTTCAATTTTACTCCAACCTACTGACTTCAAACTTTATGGAAACATCCTCACTTAACTTCCCACATGATACTGAGTAAAATGAAACCATTTCCTGGACCCTGTTCAACAAGACAAAAAAGTTGTTATCTCAGAGCATACAATGCATTTACATTGAAAGTGTATTCATTTCCATTTTATTCACAAGTGCTGACTGCAAACCTTACGGAAACATATCCAGATAACTTCCTTCATGATTCTAAGTTGTATGAAACCTGCATCATTGCTCTGCACATCAAGATAAAAAAGTTGATTTCTCAGTGCGTTGAATGCTTTGACATTAAAAGCAGTATACATTTCAACTTTACTCCAATCTAGTGACTGCAAAGTTTATGGAAACATCCTAACTTAACTTCCCACATGATTCTGAGTTCATTCAAACCTTTTCCATGATTCTCCTCAACAAGATAAAAAAGTTGTTATCTCAGAGCATCGAATGCATTTACATTGAAAGTGTAATCATTTCCATTTTACTCACAAGTACTGACTGCAAACCTGATGGAAACATATCCACATAACTTCCCACATGATTCTGAGTTGTTTGAAACCTGCATCATTGTTGTACACAGCAAGATAAAAAATAGGATTTCTCAGTGCGTTGAATGCTTTGACATTAAAAGCAGTATACATTTCAACTTTACTCCAATCTAGTGACTGCAAACTTTATGGAAACATCCTAACTTAACTTCCCACATGATTCTGAGTTCATTCAAACCTTTTCCATGATTCTCCTCAACAAGATAAAAAAGTTGTTATCTCAGAGCATAGAATGCATTTACATTGAAAGTGTAATCATTTCCATTTTACTCACAAGTACTGACTGCAAACCTGATGGAAACATATCCACATAACTTCCCACATGATTCTGAGTTGTTAGAAACCTGCATCATTGCTGTACACAGCAAGATAAAAAAGAGGGCTTCTCAGTGCGTTGAATGCTTTGACATTAAAAGCAGTATACATTTCAATTTTACTCCAAACTACTGACTACAAACTTTATAGAAACATCCTCACTTAACTTCCCACATGATACTGAGTTCATTGAAACCATTTCCTGGACTCTGATCAACAAGACAAAAAAGATGTTATCTCAGAGCATACTATGCATTTACATTGAAAGTGTATTCATTTCCATTTTACTCACAAGTGCTGACTGCAAACCTTATGGAAAGATATCCACATAACTTCCTTCATGATTCTAAGTTGTATGAAACCTGCATCATTGCTCTGCAGATCAGGATAAAAAAGTTGATTTCTCAGTGCGTTGAATGCTTTGACATTAAAAGCAGTACACATTTCAACTTTACTCCAACCTACTGACTGCAAACTTTATGGAAACATCCTAACTTAACTTCCCACATGATTCTGAGTTCATTCAAACCTTTTCCATGATTCTGCTCAACAAGATAAAAAAGTTATTATCTCAGTGCATAGAATACATTTACATTGAAAGTGTAATCATTTCCACTTTACTCACAAGTACTGACTACAAACCTGATGGAAACATATCCACATAACTTCCCACATGATTCTGAGTTGTTTGAAACCTGCATCATTGCTGTACACAGCAAGATAAAAAGAGGATTTCTCAGTGCGTTGAATGCTTTGACATTAAAAGCAGTACACATTTCAACTTTACTCCAATCTACTGACTGCAAACTTCATGGATACATCCTAACATAACTTCCCACATGATACTGACTTCATTGAAAACTTTTCCATGAGTCTGCTCAAGAAGAAAAAAAAGGTGTTATCTCTGTGCATAGAAAGCATTTACATTGAAAGTGTATTCATTTCCATTTTACTCACAAGTACTGACTGCAAAACTTATGGAAACATATCCATATAACTTCCCACAAGATTCTGAGTTGTTAGAAACCTGCATCATTGCTGTACACAGCAAGATAAAAAAGAGGACTTCTCGGTGCGTTGAATGTTTTGATATGAAAAGCAGTATACATTTCAATTTTACTCCAACCTACTGACTTCAAACTTTATGGAAACATCCTCACTTAACTTCCCACATGATACTGAGTTCATTGAAACCATTTCCTGGACTCTGCTCAACAAGGCAAAAAAGTTGTTATCTCAGAGCATACAATGCATTTACATTGAAAGTGTATTCATTTCCATTTTACTCACAAGTACTGACTGCAAAACTTATGGAAACTTATCCACATAACTACCCACATGATTCTGAGTTGTTAGAAACCTGCATCAGTGCTGTACACAGCAAGATAAAAAAGAGGATTTCTCAGTGCGTTGAATGCTTTGACATTAAAAGCAGTATACATTTCAATTTTACTCAAGACTACTGACTGCAAATTTTATGGAAACATCCAAACATAACTTCCCACATGATACTGACTTCATTGAAACCTTCTCCATGAGTCTGCTCAACAAGACAAAAAAGTTGTTATCTCAGAGCATACAATGCATTTGCATTGAAAGTGTATTCATTTCCATTTTACTCACAAGTACTGACTGCAAACCTTATGGAAACATATCCACATAACTTCCCACATGATTCCCAGTTGTTTGAAACCTGCATCATTGCTGTACACAGCAAGATAAAAAGGAGGACTTCTCAGTGCGTTGAATGCTTTGACATTAAAAGCAGTGTACATTTCAATTTTACTCCAACCTACTGACTTCAAACTTTATGGAAACATCCTCACTTAACTTCCCACATGATACTGAGTAAAATGAAACCATTTCCTGGACCCTGTTCAACAAGACAAAAAAGTTGTTATCTCAGAGCATACAATGCATTTACATTGAAAGTGTATTCATTTCCATTTTATTCACAAGTGCTGACTGCAAACCTTACGGAAACATATCCAGATAACTTCCTTCATGATTCTAAGTTGTATGAAACCTGCATCATTGCTCTGCACATCAAGATAAAAAAGTTGATTTCTCAGTGCGTTGAATGCTTTGACATTAAAAGCAGTATACATTTCAACTTTACTCCAATCTAGTGACTGCAAACTTTATGGAAACATCCTAACTTAACTTCCCACATGATTCTGAGTTCATTCAAACCTTTTCCATGATTCTCCTCAACAAGATAAAAAAGTTGTTATCTCAGAGCATCGAATGCATTTACATTGAAAGTGTAATCATTTCCATTTTACTCACAAGTACTGACTGCAAACCTGATGGAAACATATCCACATAACTTCCCACATGATTCTGAGTTGTTTGAAACCTGCATCATTGTTGTACACAGCAAGATAAAAAATAGGATTTCTCAGTGCGTTGAATGCTTTGACATTAAAAGCAGTATACATTTCAACTTTACTCCAATCTAGTGACTGCAAACTTTATGGAAACATCCTAACTTAACTTCCCACATGATTCTGAGTTCATTCAAACCTTTTCCATGATTCTCCTCAACAAGATAAAAAAGTTGTTATCTCAGAGCATAGAATGCATTTACATTGAAAGTGTAATCATTTCCATTTTACTCACAAGTACTGACTGCAAACCTGATGGAAACATATCCACATAACTTCCCACATGATTCTGAGTTGTTAGAAACCTGCATCATTGCTGTACACAGCAAGATAAAAAAGAGGGCTTCTCAGTGCGTTGAATGCTTTGACATTAAAAGCAGTATACATTTCAATTTTACTCCAAACTACTGACTACAAACTTTATAGAAACATCCTCACTTAACTTCCCACATGATACTGAGTTCATTGAAACCATTTCCTGGACTCTGATCAACAAGACAAAAAAGATGTTATCTCAGAGCATACTATGCATTTACATTGAAAGTGTATTCATTTCCATTTTACTCACAAGTACTGACTGCAAAACTTATGGAAACTTATCCACATAACAACCCACATGATTCTGAGTTGTTAGAAACCTGCATCAGTGCTGTACACAGCAAGATAAAAAAGAGGATTTCTCAGTGCGTTGAATGCTTTGACATTAAAAGCAGTATACATTTCAATTTTACTCCAAACTACTGACTGCAAACTTTATGGAAACATCCAAACATAACTCCCCACATGATACTGACCTCATTGAAATCTTCTCCATGAGTCTGCTCAACAAGACAAAAAAGTTGTTATCTCAGAGCATACAATGCATTTGCATTGAAAGTGTATTCCTTTCCATTTTACTCACAAGTACTGACTGCAAACCTTATGGAAACATATCCACATAACTTCCCACATGATTCTGAGTTGTTTGAAACCTGCATCATTGCTGTGCCCATCAAGATAAAAAAGTGGCTATCTCAGCACGTTGAATGCTTTCACATTAAAAGCAGTATACATTTCAATTTTACTCCTACCTACTGACTTCAAACTTTATGGAAACATGATAACTTAACTTCCCACATGATACTGAGTTCATTGAAACCATTTCCTTGACTCTGCTCAACAAGACAAAATAGTTGTTATCTCAGAGCATACAATGCATTGACATTGAAAGTGTATTCATTTCCATTTTACTCACAAGTACTGACTGCAAAACTTATGGAAACATATCCACATAACTACCTACATGATTCTGAGTTGTTAGAAACCTGCATCAGTGCTGTACACAGCAAGATAAAAAAGAGGATTTCTCAGTGCGTTGAATGGTTTGACATTAAAAGCAGTATACATTTCAATTTTACTCCAAACGACTGACTGCAAACTTTATGGAAACATCCAAACATAACTTCCCACATGATACTGACTTCATTGAAACCTTCTCCATGAGTCTGCTCAACAAGACAAAAAAGTTGTTATCTCAGAGCATAGAATGCATTTGCATTGAAAGAGTATTCATTTCCATTTTACTCACAAGTACTGACTGCAAACCTTATGGAAACATATCCACATAACTTCCTTCATGATTCTAAGTTGTATGAAACCTGCATCATTGCTGTACACAGCAAGATAAAAAAGAGGATTTCTCAGTGCGTTGAATGGTTTGACATTAAAAGCAGTATACATTTCAATTTTACTCCAAACTACTGACTGCAAACTTTATGGAAACATCCTCACTTAACTTCCCACATGATACTGAGTTCATTGAAACCATTTCCTGGACTCTGCTCAACAAGACAAAAAAGTTGTTATCTCAGAGCATACAATGCATTTACATTGGAAGTGTATTCATCTCCATTTTACTCACAAGTGCTGACTGCAAACCTTATGGAAACATATCCACAGAACTTCTTTCATGATTCCAAGTTGTATGAAACCTGCATCATTGCTGTGCACATCAAGATAAAAAAGTGGCTTTCTCAGCACGTTGAATGCTTTCACATTAAAAGCAGTATACATTTCAATTTTACTCCTACCTACTGACTTCAAACTTTATGGAAACATGATAACTTAACTTCCCACATGATACTGAGTTCATTGAAACCATTTCCTTGACTCTGCTCAACAAGACAAAATAGTTGCTATCTCAGAGCATACAGTGCATTTACATTGAAAGTGTATTCATTTCCATTTTACTCACAAGTACTGACTGCAAAACTTATGGAAACATATCCACATAACTTCCCACATGATTCTGAGTTGTTTGAAACCTGCATCATTGCTGTACACAGCAAGATAAAAAAGAGGATTTCTCAGGGCGTTGAATGCCTCTACATTAAAAGCAGTATACATTTCAATTTTTCTCCAACCTACTGATTTCAAACTTTATGGAAACATTCTCACTTAACTTCCCACATGATACTGAGTTCACTCAAACCTTTTCCATGATTCTGCTCAACAAGATAAAAATGTTGTTCTCAGTGCATGCAATGTATGTACATTGAAAGTGTATTCATTTCCATTTTCCTCAGAAGTCCTAACTGCAAACCTTATGGAAAGATATCCCCAGAACTTCCTTCATGATTCTAAGTTGTATGAAACCTGCATTATTGCTCTGCACATCAAGATAAAAAAGTTGGTTTCTCAGAGCATACAATGCTTTTACATTGAAAGTGTATTCATTTCCATTTTACTCACAAGTACTGACTGCAAACCTTATGGAAACATATCCACATAACTTCCCACATGATTCTGAGTTGTTTGAAACCTGCATCATTGCTGTGCACATCAAGATAAAAAAAGTGGCTTTCACAGCACGTTGAATGCTTTCACATTAAAAGCAGTATACATTTCAATTTTACTCCTACCTACTGACTTCAAACTTTATGGAAACATCCTCACTTAACTTCCCACATGATACTGAGTTCATTGAAACCATTTCCTGGACTCTGCTAAACAAGGCAAAAAAGTTGTTATCTCAGAGCATTCAATGCATTTACATTGAAAGTGTATTCATTTCCATTTTACTCACAAGTACTGACTGCAAAACTTATGGAAACTTATCCACATAACAACCCACATGATTCTGAGTTGTTAGAAACCTGCATCAGTGCTGTACACAGCAAGATAAAAAAGAGGATTTCTCAGTGCGTTGAATGCTTTGACATTAAAAGCAGTATACATTTCAATTTTACTCCAAACTACTGACTGCAAACTTTATGGAAACATCCAAACATAACTCCCCACATGATACTGACCTCATTGAAATCTTCTCCATGAGTCTGCTCAACAAGACAAAAAAGTTGTTATCTCAGAGCATACAATGCATTTGCATTGAAAGTGTATTCCTTTCCATTTTACTCACAAGTACTGACTGCAAACCTTATGGAAACATATCCACATAACTTCCCACATGATTCTGAGTTGTTTGAAACCTGCATCATTGCTGTGCCCATCAAGATAAAAAAGTGGCTATCTCAGCACGTTGAATGCTTTCACATTAAAAGCAGTATACATTTCAATTTTACTCCTACCTACTGACTTCAAACTTTATGGAAACATGATAACTTAACTTCCCACATGATACTGAGTTCATTGAAACCATTTCCTTGACTCTGCTCAACAAGACAAAATAGTTGTTATCTCAGAGCATACAATGCATTGACATTGAAAGTGTATTCATTTCCATTTTACTCACAAGTACTGACTGCAAAACTTATGGAAACATATCCACATAACTACCTACATGATTCTGAGTTGTTAGAAACCTGCATCAGTGCTGTACACAGCAAGATAAAAAAGAGGATTTCTCAGTGCGTTGAAAGGTTTGACATTAAAAGCAGTATACATTTCAATTTTACTCCAAACGACTGACTGCAAACTTTATGGAAACATCCAAACATAACTTCCCACATGATACTGACTTCATTGAAACCTTCTCCATGAGTCTGCTCAACAAGACAAAAAAGTTGTTATCTCAGAGCATAGAATGCATTTGCATTGAAAGAGTATTCATTTCCATTTTACTCACAAGTACTGACTGCAAACCTTATGGAAACATATCCACATAACTTCCTTCATGATTCTAAGTTGTATGAAACCTGCATCATTGCTCTGCACATCAAGATAACAAAGTTGATTTCTCAGTGCGTTGAATGCTTTGACATTAAAAGCAGTATACATTTCAACTTTACTCCAATACTGACTGCAAACTTTATGGAAACATCCTAAAATAACTTCCCACATGATACTGACTTCATTGAAACCTTTTCCATGAGTCTCCTCAACAAGATAAAAAAGTTGTTATCTCAGTGCATAGAAAGCATTTACATTGAAAGTGTATTCATTTCCATTTTACTCACAAGTACTGATTGCAAACCTTATTGAAACATATCCACATAACTTCCCAGATGATTCTGAGTTGTTTGAAACCTGCATCATTGCTGTGCACATCAAGATAAAAAAGTGGCTTTCTCAGCACGTTGAATGCTTTCACATTAAAACCAGTATACATTTCAATTTTACACCTACCTACTGACTTCAAACTTTATGGAAACATGATAACTTAACTTCCCACATGATACTGAGTTCATTGAAACCATTTCCTTGACTCTGCTCAACAAGACAAAATAGTTGTTATCTCAGAGCATACAATGCATTTACATTGAAAGTGTATTCATTTCCATTTTACTCACAAGTACTGACTGCAAAACTTATGGAAACATATCCACATAACTTCCCACATGATTCCCAGTTGTTTGAAACCTGCATCATTGCTGTACACCGCAAGGTAAAAAAGAGGACTTCTCAGAGCGTTGAATGTTTTCACATTAAAAGCAGTATACATTTCAATTTTACTCCAACCTACTGACTTCAAACTTTATGGAAACATCCTCACTTAACTTCCCACATGATACTGAGTTCATTCAAACCATTTCCTGGACTCTGCTCAACAAGACAATAAAGTTGTTATCTCAGTGCATACAATGTATTTACATTGAAAGTGTATTCATTTCCATTTTACTCAGAAGTACTTACTGCAAACCTTATGGAAACATATCCACAGAACTTCCTTCATGATTCTAAGTTGTATGAAACCTGCATTATTGCTCTGCACATCAAGATAAAAAAGTTGTTGTCTCAGAGCGTTGAATGCTTTGACATTCAAAGCAGTATACATTTCAACTTTACTCCAATCTACTGACTGCAAACTTTATGGAAACAACCTAACTTCACTTCCCACATGATACTGAGTTCATTGAAACCATTTCCATAGCTCTTCTCAACAAGACAAAAAAGTTGTTATCTCAGAGCATACAATGCATTTACATTGAAAGTGTATTCATTTCCATTTTACTCACAAGTACTGACTGCAAACCTTATGGAAACATATCCACATAACTTACCACATGATTCTGAGTTGTTTGAAACCTGCATCATTGCTGTGCACATCAAGATAAAAAAGTGGCTTTCTCAGCACGTTGAATGCTTTCACATTAAAACCAGTGTACATTTCCATTTTACTCCTACCTACTGACTTCAAACTTTATGGAAACATGATAACTTAACTTCCCACATGATACTGAGTTCATTGAAACCATTTCCTGGACTGTGCTCAACAAGACAAAAAAGTTGTTATCTCAGAGCATACAATGCATTTACATTGAAAGTGTATTCATTTCCATTTTTCTCACAAGTACTGCCTGCAAAACTTATGGAAACCTATCCACATAACTACCCACATGATTCTGAGTTGTTAGAAACCTCCATCAGTGCTGTACACAGCAAGATAAAAAAGAGGATTTCTCAGTGCGTTGAATGCTTTGATATTAAAAGCAGTATACATTTCAATATTACTCCAAACTACTGACTGCAAACTTTATGGAAACATCCAAACATAACTTCCCACATGATACTGACTTCATTGAAACCTTCTCCATGAGTCTGCTCAACAAGACAAAAAAGTTGTTATTTCAGAGCATACAATGCATTTATATTGAAAGTGTATTCATTTCCATTTTACTCACAAGTGCTGACTGCAAACCTTATGGAAACATATCCACATAACTTCCTTCATGATTCTGAGTTGTTAGAAACCTGCATCATTGCTGTACACAGCAAGATAAAAAGAGGGCTTCTCAGTGCGTTGAATGCTTTGACATTAAAAGCAGTATACATTTCAATTTTACTCCAACCTACTGACTACAAACTTTATAGAAACATCCTCACTTAACTTCCCACATGATACTGAGTTCATTGAAACCATTTCCTGGACTCTGATCAACAAGACAAAAAAGATGTTATCTCAGAGCATACAATGCATTTACATTGAAAGTGTATTCATTTCCATTTTACTCACAAGTGCTGACTGCAAACCTTATGGAAAGATATCCACATAACTTCCTTCATGATTCTAAGTTGTATGAAACCTGCATCATTGCTCTGCAGATCAAGATAAAAAAGTTGATTTCTCAGTGCGTTGAATGCTTTGACATTAAAAGCAGTACACATTTCAACTTTACTCCAATCTACTGACTGCAAACTTTATGGAAACATCCTAACTTAACTTCCCACATGATTCTGAGTTCATTCAAACCTTTTCCATGATTCTGCTCAACAAGATAAAAAAGTTATTTCTCAGTGCATAGAATACATTTACATTGAAAGTGTAATCATTTCCACTTTACTCACAAGTACTGACTACAAACCTGATGGAAACATATCCACATAACTTCCCACATGATTCTGAGTTGTTTGAAACCTGCATCATTGCTGTACACAGCAAGATAAAAAGAGGATTTCTCAGTGCGTTGAATGCTTTGACATTAAAAGCAGTACACATTTCAACTTTACTCCAATCTACTGACTGCAAACTTCATGGATACATCCTAACATAACTTCCCACATGATACTGACTTCATTGAAAACTTTTCCATGAGTCTGCTCAAGAAGAAAAAAAAGGTGTTATCTCTGTGCATAGAAAGCATTTACATTGAAAGTGTATTCATTTCCATTTTACTCACAAGTACTGACTGCAAAACTTATGGAAACTTATCCACATAACTACCCACATGATTCTGAGTTGTTAGAAACCTGCATCAGTGCTGTACACAGCAAGATAAAAAAGAGGATTTCTCAGTGCGTTGAATGCTTTGACATTAAAAGCAGTATACATTTCAATTTTACTCAAGACTACTGACTGCAAATTTTATGGAAACATCCAAACATAACTTCCCACATGATACTGACTTCATTGAAACCTTCTCCATGAGTCTGCTCAACAAGACAAAAAAGTTGTTATCTCAGAGCATACAATGCATTTGCATTGAAAGTGTATTCATTTCCATTTTACTCACAAGTACTGACTGCAAACCTTATGGAAACATATCCACATAACTTCCCACATGATTCCCAGTTGTTTGAAACCTGCATCATTGCTGTACACAGCAAGATAAAAAGGAGGACTTCTCAGTGCGTTGAATGCTTTGACATTAAAAGCAGTGTACATTTCAATTTTACTCCAACCTACTGACTTCAAACTTTATGGAAACATCCTCACTTAACTTCCCACATGATACTGAGTAAAATGAAACCATTTCCTGGACCCTGTTCAACAAGACAAAAAAGTTGTTATCTCAGAGCATACAATGCATTTACATTGAAAGTGTATTCATTTCCATTTTATTCACAAGTGCTGACTGCAAACCTTACGGAAACATATCCAGATAACTTCCTTCATGATTCTAAGTTGTATGAAACCTGCATCATTGCTCTGCACATCAAGATAAAAAAGTTGATTTCTCAGTGCGTTGAATGCTTTGACATTAAAAGCAGTATACATTTCAACTTTACTCCAATCTAGTGACTGCAAAGTTTATGGAAACATCCTAACTTAACTTCCCACATGATTCTGAGTTCATTCAAACCTTTTCCATGATTCTCCTCAACAAGATAAAAAAGTTGTTATCTCAGAGCATCGAATGCATTTATATTGAAAGTGTAATCATTTCCATTTTACTCACAAGTACTGACTGCAAACCTGATGGAAACATATCCACATAACTTCCCACATGATTCTGAGTTGTTTGAAACCTGCATCATTGTTGTACACAGCAAGATAAAAAATAGGATTTCTCAGTGCGTTGAATGCTTTGACATTAAAAGCAGTATACATTTCAACTTTACTCCAATCTAGTGACTGCAAACTTTATGGAAACATCCTAACTTAACTTCCCACATGATTCTGAGTTCATTCAAACCTTTTCCATGATTCTCCTCAACAAGATAAAAAAGTTGTTATCTCAGAGCATAGAATGCATTTACATTGAAAGTGTAATCATTTCCATTTTACTCACAAGTACTGACTGCAAACCTGATGGAAACATATCCACATAACTTCCCACATGATTCTGAGTTGTTAGAAACCTGCATCATTGCTGTACACAGCAAGATAAAAAAGAGGGCTTCTCAGTGCGTTGAATGCTTTGACATTAAAAGCAGTATACATTTCAATTTTACTCCAAACTACTGACTACAAACTTTATAGAAACATCCTCACTTAACTTCCCACATGATACTGAGTTCATTGAAACCATTTCCTGGACTCTGATCAACAAGACAAAAAAGATGTTATCTCAGAGCATACTATGCATTTACATTGAAAGTGTATTCATTTCCATTTTACTCACAAGTGCTGACTGCAAACCTTATGGAAAGATATCCACATAACTTCCTTCATGATTCTAAGTTGTATGAAACCTGCATCATTGCTCTGCAGATCAGGATAAAAAAGTTGATTTCTCAGTGCGTTGAATGCTTTGACATTAAAAGCAGTACACATTTCAACTTTACTCCAACCTACTGACTGCAAACTTTATGGAAACATCCTAACTTAACTTCCCACATGATTCTGAGTTCATTCAAACCTTTTCCATGATTCTGCTCAACAAGATAAAAAAGTTATTATCTCAGTGCATAGAATACATTTACATTGAAAGTGTAATCATTTCCACTTTACTCACAAGTACTGACTACAAACCTGATGGAAACATATCCACATAACTTCCCACATGATTCTGAGTTGTTTGAAACCTGCATCATTGCTGTACACAGCAAGATAAAAAGAGGATTTCTCAGTGCGTTGAATGCTTTGACATTAAAAGCAGTACACATTTCAACTTTACTCCAATCTACTGACTGCAAACTTCATGGATACATCCTAACATAACTTCCCACATGATACTGACTTCATTGAAAACTTTTCCATGAGTCTGCTCAAGAAGAAAAAAAAGGTGTTATCTCTGTGCATAGAAAGCATTTACATTGAAAGTGTATTCATTTCCATTTTACTCACAAGTACTGACTGCAAAACTTATGGAAACATATCCATATAACTTCCCACAAGATTCTGAGTTGTTAGAAACCTGCATCATTGCTGTACACAGCAAGATAAAAAAGAGGACTTCTCGGTGCGTTGAATGTTTTGATATGAAAAGCAGTATACATTTCAATTTTACTCCAACCTACTGACTTCAAACTTTATGGAAACATCCTCACTTAACTTCCCACATGATACTGAGTTCATTGAAACCATTTCCTGGACTCTGCTCAACAAGGCAAAAAAGTTGTTATCTCAGAGCATACAATGCATTTACATTGAAAGTGTATTCATTTCCATTTTACTCACAAGTACTGACTGCAAAACTTATGGAAACTTATCCACATAACTACCCACATGATTCTGAGTTGTTAGAAACCTGCATCAGTGCTGTACACAGCAAGATAAAAAAGAGGATTTCTCAGTGCGTTGAATGCTTTGACATTAAAAGCAGTATACATTTCAATTTTACTCAAGACTACTGACTGCAAATTTTATGGAAACATCCAAACATAACTTCCCACATGATACTGACTTCATTGAAACCTTCTCCATGAGTCTGCTCAACAAGACAAAAAAGTTGTTATCTCAGAGCATACAATGCATTTGCATTGAAAGTGTATTCATTTCCATTTTACTCACAAGTACTGACTGCAAACCTTATGGAAACATATCCACATAACTTCCCACATGATTCCCAGTTGTTTGAAACCTGCATCATTGCTGTACACAGCAAGATAAAAAGGAGGACTTCTCAGTGCGTTGAATGCTTTGACATTAAAAGCAGTGTACATTTCAATTTTACTCCAACCTACTGACTTCAAACTTTATGGAAACATCCTCACTTAACTTCCCACATGATACTGAGTAAAATGAAACCATTTCCTGGACCCTGTTCAACAAGACAAAAAAGTTGTTATCTCAGAGCATACAATGCATTTACATTGAAAGTGTATTCATTTCCATTTTATTCACAAGTGCTGACTGCAAACCTTACGGAAACATATCCAGATAACTTCCTTCATGATTCTAAGTTGTATGAAACCTGCATCATTGCTCTGCACATCAAGATAAAAAAGTTGATTTCTCAGTGCGTTGAATGCTTTGACATTAAAAGCAGTATACATTTCAACTTTACTCCAATCTAGTGACTGCAAACTTTATGGAAACATCCTAACTTAACTTCCCACATGATTCTGAGTTCATTCAAACCTTTTCCATGATTCTCCTCAACAAGATAAAAAAGTTGTTATCTCAGAGCATCGAATGCATTTACATTGAAAGTGTAATCATTTCCATTTTACTCACAAGTACTGACTGCAAACCTGATGGAAACATATCCACATAACTTCCCACATGATTCTGAGTTGTTTGAAACCTGCATCATTGTTGTACACAGCAAGATAAAAAATAGGATTTCTCAGTGCGTTGAATGCTTTGACATTAAAAGCAGTATACATTTCAACTTTACTCCAATCTAGTGACTGCAAACTTTATGGAAACATCCTAACTTAACTTCCCACATGATTCTGAGTTCATTCAAACCTTTTCCATGATTCTCCTCAACAAGATAAAAAAGTTGTTATCTCAGAGCATAGAATGCATTTACATTGAAAGTGTAATCATTTCCATTTTACTCACAAGTACTGACTGCAAACCTGATGGAAACATATCCACATAACTTCCCACATGATTCTGAGTTGTTTGAAACCTGCATCATTGTTGTACACAGCAAGATAAAAAATAGGATTTCTCAGTGCGTTGAATGGTTTGACATTAAAAGCAGTATACATTTCAATTTTACTCCAAACTACTGACTGCAAACTTTATGGATACATCCTAACATAACTTCCCACATGATACTGACTTCATTGAAACCTTTTCCATGAGTCTGCTCAACAAGAAAAAAAAGGTGTTACCTCAGTGCATAGAAAGCATTTACATTGAAAGTGTAATCATTTCCATTTTACTCACAAGTACTGACTGCAAACCTGATGGAAACATATCCACATAACTTCCCACATGATACTGAGTTCATTCAAACATTTTCCATGATTCTGCTCAACAAGATAAAAATGTTGTTCTCAGTGCATGCAATGCATGTACATTGAAAGTGTATTCATTTCCATTTTCCTCAGAAGTACTAACTGCAAACCTTATGGAAACATATCCACAGAACTTCCTTCATGATTCTAAGTTGTATGAAACCTGCATTATTGCTCTGCACATCAAGAAAAAGAAGTTGGTTTCTCAGAGCGTTGAATGCTTTGACATTTAAAGCAGTATACATTTCAACTTTACTCCAATCTACTGACTGCAAACTTTATGGAAACATGATAACTTAACTTCCCACATGATACTGAGTTTTTTGAAACCATTTCCTTGACTCTGCTCAACAAGACAAAATAGTTGTTATCTCAGAGCATAGAATGCATTTACATTGAAAGTGTATTCATTTCCATTTTACTCACAAGTACTGACTGCAAAACTTATGGAAACATATCCACATAACTTCCCACAAGATTCTGAGTTGTTAGAAACCTGCATCATTGCTGTACACAGCAAGATAAAAAAGAGGACTTCTCGGTGCGTTGAATGTTTTGATATGAAAAGCAGTATACATTTCAATTTTACTCCAACCTACTGACTTCAAACTTTATGGAAACATCCTCACTTAACTTCCCACATGATACTGAGTTCATTGAAACCTTCTCCATGAGTCTGCTCAACAAGACAAAAAAGTTGTTATCTCAGAGCATACAATGCATTTGCATTGAAAGTGTATTCATTTCCATTTTACTCACAAGTACTGACTGCAAACCTTATGGAAACATATCCACATAACTTCACACATGATTCCCAGTTGTTTGAAACCTGCATCATTGCTGTACACAGCAAGATAAAAAAGAGGACTTCTCAGTGCGTTGAATGCTTTGACATTAAAAGCAGTGTACATTTCAATTTTACTCCAACCTACTGACTTCAAACTTTATGGAAACATCCTCACTTAACTTCCCACATGATACTGAGTAAAATGAAACCATTTCCTGGACCCTGTTCAACAAGACAAAAAAGTTGTTATCTCAGAGCATACAATGCATTTACATTGAAAGTGTATTCATTTCCATTTTATTCACAAGTGCTGACTGCAAACCTTATGGAAACATATCCAGATAACTTCCTTCATGATTCTAAGTTGTATGAAACCTGCATCATTGCTCTGCACATCAAGATAAAAAAGTTGATTTCTCAGTGCGTTGAATGCTTTGACATTAAAAGCAGTATACATTTCAACTTTACTCCAATCTAGTGACTGCAAACTTTATGGAAACATCCTAACTTAACTTCCCACATGATTCTGAGTTCATTCAAACCTTTTCCATGATTCTCCTCAACAAGATAAAAAAGTTGTTATCTCAGAGCATAGAATGCATTTACATTGAAAGTGTAATCATTTCCATTTTACTCACAAGTACTGACTGCAAACCTGATGGAAACATATCCACATAACTTCCCACATGATTCTGAGTTGTTTGAAACCTGCATCATTGCTGTACACAGCAAGATAAAAAAGAGGATTTCTCAGTGCGTTGAATGGTTTGACATTAAAAGCAGTATACATTTCAATTTTACTCCAAACTACTGACTGCAAACTTTATGAAAACATCCAAACATAACTTCCCACATGATACTGAGTTCATTGAAACCTTTTCCATGAGTCTGCTCAACAAGATAAAAAAGGTGTTATCTCAGTGCATAGAAAGCATTTACATTGAAAGTGTATTCATTTCCATTTTACTCACAAGTACTGACTGCAAAGCTTATGGAAACATATCCAGATAACTTCCCACATGATTCTGAGTTGTTTGAAACCTGCATCATTGCTGTGCACATCAAGATAAAAAAGTGGCTTTCTCAGCACGTTGAATGCTTTCACATTAAAAGCAGTATACATTTCAATGTTACTCCTACCTACTGACTTCAAACTTTATGGAAACATGATAACTTAACTTCCCACATGATACTGAGTTCATTGAAACCATTTCCTTGACTCTGCTCAACAAGACAAAATAGTTGCTATCTCAGAGCATACAGTGCATTTACATTGAAAGTGTATTCATTTCCATTTTACAAGTACTGACTGCAAAACTTATGGAAACATATCCACATAACTTCCCACATGATTCTGAGTTGTTTGAAACCTGCATCATTGCTGTACACAGCAAGATAAAAAAGAGGATTTCTCAGGGCGTTGAATGCCTCTACATTAAAAGCAGTATACATTTCAATATTTCTCCAACCTACTGATTTCAAACTTTATGGAAACATTCTCACTTAACTTCCCACATGATACTGAGTTCACTCAAACCTTTTCCATGATTCTGCTCAACAAGATAAAAATGTTGTTCTCAGTGCATGCAATGTATGTACATTGAAAGTGTATTCATTTCCATTTTCCTCAGAAGTCCTAACTGCAAACCTTATGGAAACATATCCCCAGAACTTCCTTCATGATTCTAAGTTGTATGAAACCTGCATTATTGCTCTGCACATCAAGATAAAAAAGTTGGTTTCTCAGAGCATACAATGCTTTTACATTGAAAGTGTATTCATTTCCATTTTACTCACAAGTACTGACTGCAAACCTTATGGAAACATATCCACATAACTTCCCACATGATTCTGAGTTGTTAGAAACCTGCATCAGTGCTGTACACAGCAAGATAAAAAAGAGGATTTCTCAGTGCGTTGAATGCTTTGACATTAAAAGCAGTATACATTTCAATTTTACTCCAAACTACTGACTGCAAACTTTATGGAAACATCCAAACATAACTCCCCACATGATACTGACCTCATTGAAATCTTCTCCATGAGTCTGCTCAACAAGACAAAAAAGTTGTTATCTCAGAGCATACAATGCATTTGCATTGAAAGTGTATTCCTTTCCATTTTACTCACAAGTACTGACTGCAAACCTTATGGAAACATATCCACATAACTTCCCACATGATTCTGAGTTGTTTGAAACCTGCATCATTGCTGTGCACATCAAGATAAAAAAGTGGCTATCTCAGCACGTTGAATGCTTTCACATTAAAAGCAGTATACATTTGAATTTTACTCCTACCTACTGACTTCAAACTTTATGGAAACATGATAACTTAACTTCCCACATGATACTGAGTTCATTGAAACCATTTCCTTGACTCTGCTCAACAAGACAAAATAGTTGTTATCTCAGAGCATACAATGCATTGACATTGAAAGTGTATTCATTTCCATTTTACTCACAAGTACTGACTGCAAAACTTATGGAAACATATCCACATAACTACCTACATGATTCTGAGTTGTTAGAAACCTGCATCAGTGCTGTACACAGCAAGATAAAAAAGAGGATTTCTCAGTGCGTTGAATGGTTTTGACATTAAAAGCAGTATACATTTCAATTTTACTCCAAACGACTGACTGCAAACTTTATGGAAACATCCAAACATAACTTCCCACATGATACTGACTTCATTGAAACCTTCTCCATGAGTCTGCTCAACAAGACAAAAAAGTTGTTATCTCAGTGCATAGAAAGCATTTACATTGAAAGTGTATTCATTTCCATTTTACTCACAAGTACTGATGGCAAACCTTATGGAAACATATCCACATAACTTCCCAGATGATGCTGAGTTGTTTGAAACCTGCATCATTGCTGTGCACATCAAGATAAAAAAGTGGCTTTCTCAGCACGTTGAATGCTTTCACATTAAAACCAGTGTACATTTCCATTTTACTCCTACCCTACTGACTTCAAACTTTATGGAAACATGATAACTTAACTTCCCACATGATACTGAGTTCATTGAAACCATTTCCTGGACTGTGCTCAACAAGACAAAAAAGTTGTTATCTCAGAGCATACAATGCATTTACATTGAAAGTGTATTCATTTCCATTTTTCTCACAAGTACTGACTGCAAAACTTATGGAAACCTATCCACATAACTACCCACATGATTCTGAGTTGTTAGAAACCTCCATCAGTGCTGTACACAGCAAGATAAAAAAGAGGATTTCTCAGTGCGTTGAATGCTTTGATATTAAAAGCAGTATACATTTCAATATTACTCCAAACTACTGACTGCAAACTTTATGGAAACATCCAAACATAACTCCCCACATGATACTGACCTCATTGAAATCTTCTCCATGAGTCTGCTCAACAAGACAAAAAAGTTGTTATCTCAGAGCATACAATGCATTTGCATTGAAAGTGTATTCCTTTCCATTTTACTCACAAGTACTGACTGCAAACCTTATGGAAACATATCCACATAACTTCCCACATGATTCTGAGTTGTTTGAAACCTGCATCATTGCTGTGCCCATCAAGATAAAAAAGTGGCTATCTCAGCACGTTGAATGCTTTCACATTAAAAGCAGTATACATTTCAATTTTACTCCTACCTACTGACTTCAAACTTTATGGAAACATGATAACTTAACTTCCCACATGATACTGAGTTCATTGAAACCATTTCCTTGACTCTGCTCAACAAGACAAAATAGTTGTTATCTCAGAGCATACAATGCATTGACATTGAAAGTGTATTCATTTCCATTTTACTCACAAGTACTGACTGCAAAACTTATGGAAACATATCCACATAACTACCTACATGATTCTGAGTTGTTAGAAACCTGCATCAGTGCTGTACACAGCAAGATAAAAAAGAGGATTTCTCAGTGCGTTGAATGGTTTGACATTAAAAGCAGTATACATTTCAATTTTACTCCAAACGACTGACTGCAAACTTTATGGAAACATCCAAACATAACTTCCCACATGATACTGACTTCATTGAAACCTTTCTCCATGAGTCTGCTCAACAAGACAAAAAAGTTGTTATCTCAGAGCATAGAATGCATTTGCATTGAAAGAGTATTCATTTCCATTTTACTCACAAGTACTGACTGCAAACCTTATGGAAACATATCCACATAACTTCCTTCATGATTCTAAGTTGTATGAAACCTGCATCAGTGCTGTACACAGCAAGATAAAAAAGAGGATTTCTCAGTGCGTTTGAATGGGTTTGACATTAAAAGCAGTATACATTTCAATTTTACTCCAAACTACTGACTGCAAACTTTATGGAAACATCCTCACTTAACTTCCACATGATACTGAGTTCATTGAAACCATTTCCTGGACTCTGCTCAACAAGACAAAAAAGTTGTTATCTCAGAGCATACAATGCATTTACATTGGAAGTGTATTCATCTCCATTTTACTCACAAGTGCTGACTGCAAACCTTATGGAAACATATCCACAGAACTTCTTTCATGATTCCAAGTTGTATGAAACCTGCATCATTGCTGTGCACATCAAGATAAAAAAGTGGCTTTCTCAGCACGTTGAATGCTTTCACATTAAAAGCAGTATACATTTCAATTTTACTCCTACCTACTGACTTCAAACTTTATGAAACATGATAACTTAACTTCCCACATGATACTGAGTTCATTGAAACCATTTCCTTGACTCTGCTCAACAAGACAAAATAGTTGCTATCTCAGAGCATACAGTGCATTTACATTGAAAGTGTATTCATTTCCATTTTACTCACAAGTACTGACTGCAAAACTTATGGAAACATATCCACATAACTTCCCACATGATTCTGAGTTGTTTGAAACCTGCATCATTGCTGTACACAGCAAGATAAAAAAAGAGGATTTCTCAGGGCGTTGAATGCCTCTACATTAAAAGCAGTATACATTTCAATTTTTCTCCAACCTACTGATTTCAAACTTTATGGAAACATTCTCACTTAACTTCCCACATCATACTGAGTTCACTCAAACCTTTTCCATGATTCTGCTCAACAAGATAAAAATGTTGTTCTCAGTGCATGCAATGTATGTACATTGAAAGTGTATTCATTTCCATTTTCCTCAGAAGTCCTAACTGCAAACCTTATGGAAAGATATCCCCAGAACTTCCTTCATGATTCTAAGTTGTATGAAACCTGCATTATTGCTCTGCACATCAAGATAAAAAAGTTGGTTTCTCAGAGCATACAATGCTTTTACATTGAAAGTGTATTCATTTCCATTTTACTCACAAGTACTGACTGCAAACCTTATGGAAACATATCCACATAACTTCCCACATGATTCTGAGTTGTTTGAAACCTGCATCATTGCTGTGCACATCAAGATAAAAAAAGTGGCTTTCACAGCACGTTGAATGCTTTCACATTAAAAGCAGTATACATTTCAATTTTACTCCTACCTACTGACTTCAAACTTTATGGAAACATCCTCACTTAACCCACATGATACTGAGTTCATTGAAACCATTTCCTGGACTCTGCTAAACAAGGCAAAAAAGTTGTTATCTCAGAGCATTCAATGCATTTACATTGAAAGTGTATTCATTTCCATTTTACTCACAAGTACTGACTGCAAAACTTATGGAAACTTATCCACATAACAACCCACATGATTCTGAGTTGTTAGAAACCTGCATCAGTGCTGTACACAGCAAGATAAAAAAGAGGATTCTCAGTGCGTTGAATGCTTTGACATTAAAAGCAGTATACATTTCAATTTTACTCCAAACTACTGACTGCAAACTTTATGGAAACATCCAAACATAACTCCCCACATGATACTGACCTCATTGAAATCTTCTCCATGAGTCTGCTCAACAAGACAAAAAAGTTGTTATCTCAGAGCATACAATGCATTGCATTGAAAGTGTATTCCTTTCCATTTTACTCACAAGTACTGACTGCAAACCTTATGGAAACATATCCACATAACTTCCCACATGATTCTGAGTTGTTTGAAAACCTGCATCATTGCTGTGCCCATCAAGATAAAAAAGTGGCTATCTCAGCACGTTGAATGCTTTCACATTAAAAGCAGTATACATTTCAATTTTACTCCTACCTACTGACTTCAAACTTTATGGAAACATGATAACTTAACTTCCCACATGATACTGAGTTCATTGAAACCATTTCCTTGACTCTGCTCAACAAGACAAAATAGTTGTTATCTCAGAGCATACAATGCATTGACATTGAAAGTGTATTCATTTCCATTTTACTCACAAGTACTGACTGCAAAACTTATGGAAACATATCCACATAACTACCTACATGATTCTGAGTTGTTAGAAACCTGCATCAGTGCTGTACACAGCAAGATAAAAAAGAGGATTTCTCAGTGCGTTGAAAGGTTTGACATTAAAAGCAGTATACATTTCAATTTTACTCCAAACGACTGACTGCAAACTTTATGGAAACATCCAAACATAACTTCCCACATGATACTGACTTCATTGAAACCTTCTCCATGAGTCTGCTCAACAAGACAAAAAAGTTGTTATCTCAGAGCATAGAATGCATTTGCATTGAAAGAGTATTCATTTCCATTTTACTCACAAGTACTGACTGCAAACCTTATGGAAACATATCCACATAACTTCCTTCATGATTCTAAGTTGTATGAAACCTGCATCATTGCTCTGCACATCAAGATAACAAAGTTGATTTCTCAGTGCGTTGAATGCTTTGACATTAAAAGCAGTATACATTTCAACTTTACTCCAATACTGACTGCAAACTTTATGGAAACATCCTAAAATAACTTCCCACATGATACTGACTTCATTGAAACCTTTTCCATGAGTCTCCTCAACAAGATAAAAAAGTTGTTATCTCAGTGCATAGAAAGCATTTACATTGAAAGTGTATTCATTTCCATTTTACTCACAAGTACTGATTGCAAACCTTATTGAAACATATCCACATAACTTCCCAGATGATTCTGAGTTGTTTGAAACCTGCATCATTGCTGTGCACATCAAGATAAAAAAGTGGCTTTCTCAGCACGTTGAATGCTTTCACATTAAAACCAGTATACATTTCAATTTTACACCTACCTACTGACTTCAAACTTTATGGAAACATGATAACTTAACTTCCCACATGATACTGAGTTCATTGAAACCATTTCCTTGACTCTGCTCAACAAGACAAAATAGTTGTTATCTCAGAGCATACAATGCATTTACATTGAAAGTGTATTCATTTCCATTTTACTCACAAGTACTGACTGCAAAACTTATGGAAACATATCCACATAACTTCCCACATGATTCCCAGTTGTTTGAAACCTGCATCATTGCTGTACACCGCAAGGTAAAAAAGAGGACTTCTCAGAGCGTTGAATGTTTTTCCACATTAAAAGCAGTATACATTTCAATTTTACTCCAACCTACTGACTTCAAACTTTATGGAAACATCCTCACTTAACTTCCCCACATGATACCTGAGTTCATTCAAACCATTTCCTGGACTCTGCTCAACAAGACAATAAAGTTGTTATCTCAGTGCATACAATGTATTTACATTGAAAGTGTATTCATTTCCATTTTACTCAGAAGTACTTACTGCAAACCTTATGGAAACATATCCACAGAACTTCCTTCATGATTCTAAGTTGTATGAAACCTGCATTATTGCTCTGCACATCAAGATAAAAAAGTTGTTGTCTCAGAGCGTTGAATGCTTTGACATTTAAAGCAGTATACATTTCAACTTTACTCCAATCTACTGACTGCAAACTTTATGGAAACAACCTAACTTCACTTCCCACATGATACTGAGTTCATTGAAACCATTTCCATAGCTCTTCTCAACGAGACAAAAAAGTTGTTATCTCAGAGCATACAATGCATTTACATTGAAAGTGTATTCATTTCCATTTTACTCACAAGTACTGACTGCAAACCTTATGGAAACATATCCACATAACTTACCACATGATTCTGAGTTGTTTGAAACCTGCATCATTGCTGTGCACATCAAGATAAAAAAGTGGCTTTCTCAGCACGTTGAATGCTTTCACATTAAAACCAGTGTACATTTCCATTTTACTCCTACCTACTGACTTCAAACTTAATGGAAACATGATAACTTAACTTCCCACATGATACTGAGTTCATTGAAACCATTTCCTGGACTGTGCTCAACAAGACAAAAAAGTTGTTATCTCAGAGCATACAATGCATTTACATTGAAAGTGTATTCATTTCCATTTTTCTCACAAGTACTGCCTGCAAAAACTTATGGAAACCTATCCACATAACTACCCACATGATTCTGAGTTGTTAGAAACCTCCATCAGTGCTGTACACAGCAAGATAAAAAAGAGGATTTCTCAGTGCGTTGAATGCTTTGATATTAAAAGCAGTATACATTTCAATATTACTCCAAACTACTGACTGCAAACTTTATGGGAAACATCCAAACATAACTTCCCACATGATACTGACTTCATTGAAACCTTCTCCATGAGTCTGCTCAACAAGACAAAAAAGTTGTTATTTCAGAGCATACAATGCATTTATATTGAAAGTGTATTCATTTCCCATTTTACTCACAAGTGCTGACTGCAAACCTTATGGAAACATATCCACATAACTTCCTTCATGATTCTGAGTTGTTAGAAACCTGCATCATTGCTGTACACAGCAAGATAAAAAGAGGGCTTCTCAGTGCGTTGAATGCTTTGACATTAAAAGCAGTATACATTTCAATTTTACTCCAACCTACTGACTACAAACTTTATAGAAACATCCTCACTTAACTTCCCACATGATACTGAGTTCATTGAAACCATTTCCTGGACTCTGATCAACAAGACAAAAAGATGTTATCTCAGAGCATACAATGCATTTACATTGAAAGTGTATTCATTTCCATTTTACTCACAAGTGCTGACTGCAAACCTTATGGAAAGATATCCACATAACTTCCTTCATGATTCTAAGTTGTATGAAACCTGCATCATTGCTCTGCAGATCAAGATAAAAAAGTGATTTCTCAGTGCGTTGAATGCTTTGACATTAAAAGCAGTACACATTTCAACTTTACTCCAATCTACTGACTGCAAACTTTATGGAAACATCCTAACTTAACTTCCCACATGATTCTGAGTTCATTCAAACCTTTTCCATGATTCTGCTCAACAAGATAAAAAAGTTATTTCTCAGTGCATAGAATAACATTTACATTGAAAGTGTAATCATTTCCACTTTACTCACAAGTACTGACTACAAACCTGATGGAAACATATCCACATAACTTCCCACATGATTCTGAGTTGTTTGAAACTGCATCATTGCTGTACACAGCAAGATAAAAAGAGGATTTCTCAGTGCGTTGAATGCTTTGACATTAAAAGCAGTACACATTTCAACTTTACTCCAATCTACTGACTGCAAACTTCATGGATACATCCTAACATAACTTCCCACATGATACTGACTTCATTGAAAACTTTTCCATGAGTCTGCTCAAGAAGAAAAAAAAGGTGTTATCTCTGTGCATAGAAAGCATTTACATTGAAAGTGTATTCATTTCCATTTTACTCACAAGTACTGACTGCAAAACTTATGGAAACTTATCCACATAACTACCCACATGATTCTGAGTTGTTAGAAACCTGCATCAGTGCTGTACACAGCAAGATAAAAAAGAGGATTTCTCAGTGCGTTGAATGCTTTGACATTAAAAGCAGTATACATTTCAATTTTACTCAAGACTACTGACTGCAAATTTTATGGAAACATCCAAACATAACTTCCCACATGATACTGACTTCATTGAAACCTTCTCCATGAGTCTGCTCAACAAGACAAAAAAGTTGTTATCTCAGAGCATACAATGCATTTGCATTGAAAGTGTATTCATTTCCATTTTACTCACAAGTACTGACTGCAAACCTTATGGAAACATATCCACATAACTTCCCACATGATTCCCAGTTGTTTGAAACCTGCATCATTGCTGTACACAGCAAGATAAAAAGGAGGACTTCTCAGTGCGTTGAATGCTTTGACATTAAAAGCAGTGTACATTTCAATTTTACTCCAACCTACTGACTTCAAACTTTATGGAAACATCCTCACTTAACTTCCCACATGATACTGAGTAAAATGAAACCATTTCCTGGACCCTGTTCAACAAGACAAAAAAGTTGTTATCTCAGAGCATACAATGCATTTACATTGAAAGTGTATTCATTTCCATTTTATTCACAAGTGCTGACTGCAAACCTTACGGAAACATATCCAGATAACTTCTTCATGATTCTAAGTTGTATGAAACCTGCATCATTGCTCTGCACATCAAGATAAAAAAGTTGATTTCTCAGTGCGTTGAATGCTTTGACATTAAAAGCAGTATACATTTCAACTTTACTCCAATCTAGTGACTGCAAACTTTATGGAAACATCCTAACTTAACTTCCCACATGATTCTGAGTTCATTCAAACCTTTTCCATGATTCTCCTCAACAAGATAAAAAAGTTGTTATCTCAGAGCATCGAATGCATTTACATTGAAAGTGTAATCATTTCCATTTTACTCACAAGTACTGACTGCAAACCTGATGGAAACATATCCACATAACTTCCCACATGATTCTGAGTTGTTTGAAACCTGCATCATTGTTGTACACAGCAAGATAAAAAATAGGATTTCTCAGTGCGTTGAATGCTTTGACATTAAAAGCAGTATACATTTCAACTTTACTCCAATCTAGTGACTGCAAACTTTATGGAAACATCCTAACTTAACTTCCCACATGATTCTGAGTTCATTCAAACCTTTTCCATGATTCTCCTCAACAAGATAAAAAAGTTGTTATCTCAGAGCATAGAATGCATTTACATTGAAAGTGTAATCATTTCCATTTTACTCACAAGTACTGACTGCAAACCTGATGGAAACATATCCACATAACTTCCCACATGATTCTGAGTTGTTAGAAACCTGCATCATTGCTGTACACAGCAAGATAAAAAAGAGGGCTTCTCAGTGCGTTGAATGCTTTGACATTAAAAGCAGTATACATTTCAATTTTACTCCAAACTACTGACTACAAACTTTATAGAAACATCCTCACTTAACTTCCCACATGATACTGAGTTCATTGAAACCATTTCCTGGACTCTGATCAACAAGACAAAAAAGATGTTATCTCAGAGCATACTATGCATTTACATTGAAAGTGTATTCATTTCCATTTTACTCACAAGTGCTGACTGCAAACCTTATGGAAAGATATCCACATAACTTCCTTCATGATTCTAAGTTGTATGAAACCTGCATCATTGCTCTGCAGATCAGGATAAAAAAGTTGATTTCTCAGTGCGTTGAATGCTTTGACATTAAAAGCAGTACACATTTCAACTTTACTCCAACCTACTGACTGCAAACTTTATGGAAACATCCTAACTTAACTTCCCACATGATTCTGAGTTCATTCAAACCTTTTCCATGATTCTGCTCAACAAGATAAAAAAGTTATTATCTCAGTGCATAGAATACATTTACATTGAAAGTGTAATCATTTCCACTTTACTCACAAGTACTGACTACAAACCTGATGGAAACATATCCACATAACTTCCCACATGATTCTGAGTTGTTTGAAACCTGCATCATTGCTGTACACAGCAAGATAAAAAGAGGATTTCTCAGTGCGTTGAATGCTTTGACATTAAAAGCAGTACACATTTCAACTTTACTCCAATCTACTGACTGCAAACTTCATGGATACATCCTAACATAACTTCCCACATGATACTGACTTCATTGAAAACTTTTCCATGAGTCTGCTCAAGAAGAAAAAAAAGGTGTTATCTCTGTGCATAGAAAGCATTTACATTGAAAGTGTATTCATTTCCATTTTACTCACAAGTACTGACTGCAAAACTTATGGAAACATATCCATATAACTTCCCACAAGATTCTGAGTTGTTAGAAACCTGCATCATTGCTCTACACAGCAAGATAAAAAAGAGGACTTCTCGGTGCGTTGAATGTTTTGATATGAAAAGCAGTATACATTTCAATTTTACTCCAACCTACTGACTTCAAACTTTATGGAAACATCCTCACTTAACTTCCCACATGATACTGAGTTCATTGAAACCATTTCCTGGACTCTGCTCAACAAGGCAAAAAAGTTGTTATCTCAGAGCATACAATGCATTTACATTGAAAGTGTATTCATTTCCATTTTACTCACAAGTACTGACTGCAAAACTTATGGAAACTTATCCACATAACTACCCACATGATTCTGAGTTGTTAGAAACCTGCATCAGTGCTGTACACAGCAAGATAAAAAAGAGGATTTCTCAGTGCGTTGAATGCTTTGACATTAAAAGCAGTATACATTTCAATTTTACTCAAGACTACTGACTGCAAATTTTATGGAAACATCCAAACATAACTTCCCACATGATACTGACTTCATTGAAACCTTCTCCATGAGTCTGCTCAACAAGACAAAAAAGTTGTTATCTCAGAGCATACAATGCATTTGCATTGAAAGTGTATTCATTTCCATTTTACTCACAAGTACTGACTGCAAACCTTATGGAAACATATCCACATAACTTCCCACATGATTCCCAGTTGTTTGAAACCTGCATCATTGCTGTACACAGCAAGATAAAAAGGAGGACTTCTCAGTGCGTTGAATGCTTTGACATTAAAAGCAGTGTACATTTCAATTTTACTCCAACCTACTGACTTCAAACTTTATGGAAACATCCTCACTTAACTTCCCACATGATACTGAGTAAAATGAAACCATTTCCTGGACCCTGTTCAACAAGACAAAAAAGTTGTTATCTCAGAGCATACAATGCATTTACATTGAAAGTGTATTCATTTCCATTTTATTCACAAGTGCTGACTGCAAACCTTACGGAAACATATCCAGATAACTTCCTTCATGATTCTAAGTTGTATGAAACCTGCATCATTGCTCTGCACATCAAGATAAAAAAGTTGATTTCTCAGTGCGTTGAATGCTTTGACATTAAAAGCAGTATACATTTCAACTTTACTCCAATCTAGTGACTGCAAACTTTATGGAAACATCCTAACTTAACTTCCCACATGATTCTGAGTTCATTCAAACCTTTTCCATGATTCTCCTCAACAAGATAAAAAAGTTGTTATCTCAGAGCATCGAATGCATTTACATTGAAAGTGTAATCATTTCCATTTTACTCACAAGTACTGACTGCAAACCTGATGGAAACATATCCACATAACTTCCCACATGATTCTGAGTTGTTTGAAACCTGCATCATTGTTGTACACAGCAAGATAAAAAATAGGATTTCTCAGTGCGTTGAATGCTTTGACATTAAAAGCAGTATACATTTCAACTTTACTCCAATCTAGTGACTGCAAACTTTATGGAAACATCCTAACTTAACTTCCCACATGATTCTGAGTTCATTCAAACCTTTTCCATGATTCTCCTCAACAAGATAAAAAAGTTGTTATCTCAGAGCATAGAATGCATTTACATTGAAAGTGTAATCATTTCCATTTTACTCACAAGTACTGACTGCAAACCTGATGGAAACATATCCACATAACTTCCCACATGATTCTGAGTTGTTTGAAACCTGCATCATTGTTGTACACAGCAAGATAAAAAATAGGATTTCTCAGTGCGTTGAATGGTTTGACATTAAAAGCAGTATACATTTCAATTTTACTCCAAACTACTGACTGCAAACTTTATGGATACATCCTAACATAACTTCCCACATGATACTGACTTCATTGAAACCTTTTCCATGAGTCTGCTCAACAAGAAAAAAAAGGTGTTACCTCAGTGCATAGAAAGCATTTACATTGAAAGTGTAATCATTTCCATTTTACTCACAAGTACTGACTGCAAACCTGATGGAAACATATCCACATAACTTCCCACATGATACTGAGTTCATTCAAACATTTTCCATGATTCTGCTCAACAAGATAAAAATGTTGTTCTCAGTGCATGCAATGCATGTACATTGAAAGTGTATTCATTTCCATTTTCCTCAGAAGTACTAACTGCAAACCTTATGGAAACATATCCACAGAACTTCCTTCATGATTCTAAGTTGTATGAAACCTGCATTATTGCTCTGCACATCAAGAAAAAGAAGTTGGTTTCTCAGAGCGTTGAATGCTTTGACATTTAAAGCAGTATACATTTCAACTTTACTCCAATCTACTGACTGCAAACTTTATGGAAACATGATAACTTAACTTCCCACATGATACTGAGTTTTTTGAAACCATTTCCTTGACTCTGCTCAACAAGACAAAATAGTTGTTATCTCAGAGCATAGAATGCATTTACATTGAAAGTGTATTCATTTCCATTTTACTCACAAGTACTGACTGCAAAACTTATGGAAACATATCCACATAACTTCCCACAAGATTCTGAGTTGTTAGAAACCTGCATCATTGCTGTACACAGCAAGATAAAAAAGAGGACTTCTCGGTGCGTTGAATGTTTTGATATGAAAAGCAGTATACATTTCAATTTTACTCCAACCTACTGACTTCAAACTTTATGGAAACATCCTCACTTAACTTCCCACATGATACTGAGTTCATTGAAACCTTCTCCATGAGTCTGCTCAACAAGACAAAAAAGTTGTTATCTCAGAGCATACAATGCATTTGCATTGAAAGTGTATTCATTTCCATTTTACTCACAAGTACTGACTGCAAACCTTATGGAAACATATCCACATAACTTCACACATGATTCCCAGTTGTTTGAAACCTGCATCATTGCTGTACACAGCAAGATAAAAAAGAGGACTTCTCAGTGCGTTGAATGCTTTGACATTAAAAGCAGTGTACATTTCAATTTTACTCCAACCTACTGACTTCAAACTTTATGGAAACATCCTCACTTAACTTCCCACATGATACTGAGTAAAATGAAACCATTTCCTGGACCCTGTTCAACAAGACAAAAAAGTTGTTATCTCAGAGCATACAATGCATTTACATTGAAAGTGTATTCATTTCCATTTTATTCACAAGTGCTGACTGCAAACCTTATGGAAACATATCCAGATAACTTCCTTCATGATTCTAAGTTGTATGAAACCTGCATCATTGCTCTGCACATCAAGATAAAAAAGTTGATTTCTCAGTGCGTTGAATGCTTTGACATTAAAAGCAGTATACATTTCAACTTTACTCCAATCTAGTGACTGCAAACTTTATGGAAACATCCTAACTTAACTTCCCACATGATTCTGAGTTCATTCAAACCTTTTCCATGATTCTCCTCAACAAGATAAAAAAGTTGTTATCTCAGAGCATAGAATGCATTTACATTGAAAGTGTAATCATTTCCATTTTACTCACAAGTACTGACTGCAAACCTGATGGAAACATATCCACATAACTTCCCACATGATTCTGAGTTGTTTGAAACCTGCATCATTGCTGTACACAGCAAGATAAAAAAGAGGATTTCTCAGTGCGTTGAATGGTTTGACATTAAAAGCAGTATACATTTCAATTTTACTCCAAACTACTGACTGCAAACTTTATGAAAACATCCAAACATAACTTCCCACATGATACTGAGTTCATTGAAACCTTTTCCATGAGTCTGCTCAACAAGATAAAAAAGGTGTTATCTCAGTGCATAGAAAGCATTTACATTGAAAGTGTATTCATTTCCATTTTACTCACAAGTACTGACTGCAAAGCTTATGGAAACATATCCAGATAACTTCCCACATGATTCTGAGTTGTTTGAAACCTGCATCATTGCTGTGCACATCAAGATAAAAAAGTGGCTTTCTCAGCACGTTGAATGCTTTCACATTAAAAGCAGTATACATTTCAATGTTACTCCTACCTACTGACTTCAAACTTTATGGAAACATGATAACTTAACTTCCCACATGATACTGAGTTCATTGAAACCATTTCCTTGACTCTGCTCAACAAGACAAAATAGTTGCTATCTCAGAGCATACAGTGCATTTACATTGAAAGTGTATTCATTTCCATTTTACTCACAAGTACTGACTGCAAAACTTATGGAAACATATCCACATAACTTCCCACATGATTCTGAGTTGTTTGAAACCTGCATCATTGCTGTACACAGCAAGATAAAAAAGAGGATTTCTCAGGGCGTTGAATGCCTCTACATTAAAAGCAGTATACATTTCAATATTTCTCCAACCTACTGATTTCAAACTTTATGGAAACATTCTCACTTAACTTCCCACATGATACTGAGTTCACTCAAACCTTTTCCATGATTCTGCTCAACAAGATAAAAATGTTGTTCTCAGTGCATGCAATGTATGTACATTGAAAGTGTATTCATTTCCATTTTCCTCAGAAGTCCTAACTGCAAACCTTATGGAAACATATCCCCAGAACTTCCTTCATGATTCTAAGTTGTATGAAACCTGCATTATTGCTCTGCACATCAAGATAAAAAAGTTGGTTTCTCAGAGCATACAATGCTTTTACATTGAAAGTGTATTCATTTCCATTTTACTCACAAGTACTGACTGCAAACCTTATGGAAACATATCCACATAACTTCCCACATGATTCTGAGTTGTTAGAAACCTGCATCAGTGCTGTACACAGCAAGATAAAAAAGAGGATTTCTCAGTGCGTTGAATGCTTTGACATTAAAAGCAGTATACATTTCAATTTTACTCCAAACTACTGACTGCAAACTTTATGGAAACATCCAAACATAACTCCCCACATGATACTGACCTCATTGAAATCTTCTCCATGAGTCTGCTCAACAAGACAAAAAAGTTGTTATCTCAGAGCATACAATGCATTTGCATTGAAAGTGTATTCCTTTCCATTTTACTCACAAGTACTGACTGCAAACCTTATGGAAACATATCCACATAACTTCCCACATGATTCTGAGTTGTTTGAAACCTGCATCATTGCTGTGCACATCAAGATAAAAAAGTGGCTATCTCAGCACGTTGAATGCTTTCACATTAAAAGCAGTATACATTTGAATTTTACTCCTACCTACTGACTTCAAACTTTATGGAAACATGATAACTTAACTTCCCACATGATACTGAGTTCATTGAAACCATTTCCTTGACTCTGCTCAACAAGACAAAATAGTTGTTATCTCAGAGCATACAATGCATTGACATTGAAAGTGTATTCATTTCCATTTTACTCACAAGTACTGACTGCAAAACTTATGGAAACATATCCACATAACTACCTACATGATTCTGAGTTGTTAGAAACCTGCATCAGTGCTGTACACAGCAAGATAAAAAAGAGGATTTCTCAGTGCGTTGAATGGTTTGACATTAAAAGCAGTATACATTTCAATTTTACTCCAAACGACTGACTGCAAACTTTATGGAAACATCCAAACATAACTTCCCACATGATACTGACTTCATTGAAACCTTCTCCATGAGTCTGCTCAACAAGACAAAAAAGTTGTTATCTCAGTGCATAGAAAGCATTTACATTGAAAGTGTATTCATTTCCATTTTACTCACAAGTACTGATGGCAAACCTTATGGAAACATATCCACATAACTTCCCAGATGATGCTGAGTTGTTTGAAACCTGCATCATTGCTGTGCACATCAAGATAAAAAAGTGGCTTTCTCAGCACGTTGAATGCTTTCACATTAAAAGCAGTATACATTTCAATTTTACACCTACCTACTGACTTCAAACTTTATGGAAACATGATAACTTAACTTCCCACATGATACTGAGTTCATTGAAACCATTTCCTTGACTCTGCTCAACAAGACAAAATAGTTGTTATCTCAGAGCATACAATGCATTTACATTGAAAGTGTATTCATTTCCATTTTACTCACAAGTACTGACTGCAAACCTTATGGAAACATATCCACATAACTTACCACATGATTCTGAGTTTTTTGAAACCTGCATCATTGCTGTGCACATCAAGATAAAAAAGTGGCTTTCTCAGCACGTTGAATGCTTTCACATTAAAACCAGTGTACATTTCCATTTTACTCCTACCTACTGACTTCAAACTTTATGGAAACATGATAACTTAACTTCCCACATGATACTGAGTTCATTGAAACCATTTCCTGGACTGTGCTCAACAAGACAAAAAAGTTGTTATCTCAGAGCATACAATGCATTTACATTGAAAGTGTATTCATTTCCATTTTTCTCACAAGTACTGACTGCAAAACTTATGGAAACCTATCCACATAACTACCCACATGATTCTGAGTTGTTAGAAACCTCCATCAGTGCTGTACACAGCAAGATAAAAAAGAGGATTTCTCAGTGCGTTGAATGCTTTGATATTAAAAGCAGTATACATTTCAATATTACTCCAAACTACTGACTGCAAACTTTATGGAAACATCCAAACATAACTTCCCACATGATACTGACTTCATTGAAACCTTCTCCATGAGTCTGCTCAACAAGACAAAAAAGTTGTTATTTCAGAGCATACAATGCATTTATATTGAAAGTGTATTCATTTCCATTTTACTCACAAGTGCTGACTGCAAACCTTATGGAAACATATCCACATAACTTCCTTCATGATTCTGAGTTGTTAGAAACCTGCATCATTGCTGTACACAGCAAGATAAAAAAGAGGGCTTCTCAGTGCGTTGAATGCTTTGACATTAAAAGCAGTATACATTTCAATTTTACTCCAACCTACTGACTACAAACTTTATAGAAACATCCTCACTTAACTTCCCACATGATACTGAGTTCATTGAAACCATTTCCTGGACTCTGATCAACAAGACAAAAAAGATGTTATCTCAGAGCATACAATGCATTTACATTGAAAGTGTATTCATTTCCATTTTACTCACAAGTGCTGACTGCAAACCTTATGGAAAGATATCCACATAACTTCCTTCATGATTCTAAGTTGTATGAAACCTGCATCATTGCTCTGCAGATCAAGATAAAAAAGTTGATTTCTCAGTGCGTTGAATGCTTTGACATTAAAAGCAGTACACATTTCAACTTTACTCCAATCTACTGACTGCAAACTTTATGGAAACGTCCTAACTTAACTTCCCACATGATTCTGAGTTCATTCAAACCTTTTCCATGATTCTGCTCAACAAGATAAAAAAGTTATTATCTCAGTGCATAGAATACATTTACATTGAAAGTGTAATCATTTCCACTTTACTCACAAGTACTGACTACAAACCTGATGGAAACATATCCACATAACTTCCCACATGATTCTGAGTTGTTTGAAACCTGCATCATTGCTGTACACAGCAAGATAAAAAGAGGATTTCTCAGTGCGTTGAATGCTTTGACATTAAAAGCAGTACACATTTCAACTTTACTCCAATCTACTGACTGCAAACTTCATGGATACATCCTAACATAACTTCCCACATGATACTGACTTCATTGAAACCTTTTCCATGAGTCTGCTCAAGAAGAAAAAAAAGGTGTTATCTCAGTGCATAGAAAGCATTTACATTGAAAGTGTATTCATTTCCATTTTACTCACAAGTACTGACTGCAAACCTTATGGAAACATATCCACATAACTTCCTTCATGATTCTAAGTTGTATGAAACCTGCATTATTGCTCTGCACATCAAGAAAAAGAAGTTGGTTTCTCAGAGCGTTGAATGCTTTGACATTTAAAGCAGTATACATTTCAACTTTACTCCAATCTACTGACTGCAAACTTTATGGAAACATCCTAACTTAACTTCCCACATGATACTGTGTTCATTGAAACCTTTTGCATAGCTCTGCTCAACAAGACGAAAAAGTTGTTATCTCAGAGCATAGAATGCATTTACATTGAAAGTGTATTCATTTCCATTTTACTCACAAGTACTGACTGCAAAACTTATGGAAACATATCCACATAACTTCCCACAAGATTCTGAGTTGTTAGAAACCTGCATCATTGCTGTACACAGCAAGATAAAAAAGAGGACTTCTCGGTGCGTTGAATGTTTTGATATGAAAAGCAGTATACATTTCAATTTTACTCCAACCTACTCACTTCAAACTTTATGGAAACATCCTCACTTAACTTCCCACATGATACTGAGTTCATTGAAACCATTTCCTGGACTCTGCTCAACAAGGCAAAAAAGTTGTTATCTCAGAGCATACAATGCATTTACATTGAAAGTGTATTCATTTCCATTTTACTCACAAGTACTGACTGCAAAACTTATGGAAACTTATCCACATAACTACCCACATGATTCTGAGTTGTTAGAAACCTGCATCAGTGCTGTACACAGCAAGATAAAAAAGAGGATTTCTCAGTGCGTTGAATGCTTTGACATTAAAAGCAGTATACATTTCAATTTTACTCAAAACTACTGACTGCAAATTTTATGGAAACATCCAAACATAACTTCCCACATGATACTGACTTCATTGAAACCTTCTCCATGAGTCTGCTCAACAAGACAAAAAAGTTGTTATCTCAGAGCATACAATGCATTTGCATTGAAAGTGTATTCATTTCCATTTTACTCACAAGTACTGACTGCAAACCTTATGGAAACATATCCACATAACTTCCCACATGATTCCCAGTTGTTTGAAACCTGCATCATTGCTGTACACAGCAAGATAAAAAAGAGGACTTCTCAGTGCGTTGAATGCTTTGACATTAAAAGCAGTGTACATTTCAATTTTACTCCAACCTACTGACTTCAAACTTTATGGAAACATCCTCACTTAACTTCCCACATGATACTGAGTAAAATGAAACCATTTCCTGGACCCTGTTCAACAAGACAAAAAAGTTGTTATCTCAGAGCATACAATGCATTTACATTGAAAGTGTATTCATTTCCATTTTATTCACAAGTGCTGACTGCAAACCTTACGGAAACATATCCAGATAACTTCCTTCATGATTCTAAGTTGTATGAAACCTGCATCATTGCTCTGCACATCAAGATAAAAAAGTTGATTTCTCAGTGCGTTGAATGCTTTGACATTAAAAGCAGTATACATTTCAACTTTACTCCAATCTAGTGACTGCAAACTTTATGGAAACATCCTAACTTAACTTCCCACATGATTCTGAGTTCATTCAAACCTTTTCCATGATTCTCCTCAACAAGATAAAAAAGTTGTTATCTCAGAGCATAGAATGCATTTACATTGAAAGTGTAATCATTTCCATTTTACTCACAAGTACTGACTGCAAACCTGATGGAAACATATCCACATAACTTCCCACATGATTCTGAGTTGTTTGAAACCTGCATCATTGTTGTACACAGCAAGATAAAAAATAGGATTTCTCAGTGCGTTGAATGCTTTGACATTAAAAGCAGTATACATTTCAATTTTACTCCAACCTACTGACTTCAAACTTTATGGAAACATCCTCACTTAACTTCCCACATGATACTGAGTTCATTGAAACCATTTCCTGGACTCTGCTCAACAAGACAAAAAAGTTGTTATCTCAGTGCATACAATGCATTTACATTGAAAGTGTATTCATTTCCATTTTACTCACAAGTGCTGACTGCAAACCTTATGGAAACATATCCACATAACTTCCTTCATGATTCTGAGTTGTTAGAAACCTGCATCATTGCTGTACAAAGCAAGATAAAAAAGAGGGCTTCTCAGTGCGTTGAAAGCTTTGACATTAAAAGCAGTATAGATTTCAATTTTACTCCAACCTACTGACTTCAAACTTTATGGAAACATCCTCACTTAACTTCCCACATGATACTGAGTTCATTGAAACCATTTCCATAGCTCTTCTCAACAAGACAAAAAAGTTATTATCTCAGTGCATAGAATACATTTACATTGAAAGTGTAATCATTTCCACTTTACTCACAAGTACTGACTACAAACCTGATGGAAACATATCCACATAACTTCCCACATGATTCTGAGTTGTTTCAAACCTGCATCATTGCTGTACACAGCAAGATAAAAAGAGGATTTCTCAGTGCGTTGAATGCTTTGACATTAAAAGCAGTACACATTTCAACTTTACTCCAATCTACTGACTGCAATCTTCATGGATACATCCTAACATAACTTCCCACATGATACTGACTTCATTGAAACCTTTTCCATGAGTCTGCTCAAGAAGAAAAAAAAGGTGTTATCTCAGTGCATAGAAAGCATTTACATTGAAAGTGTAATCATTTCCATTTTACTCACAAGTACTGACTGCAAACCTTATGGAAACATATCCACATAACTTACCACATGATTCTGAGTTGTTTGAAACCTGCATCATTGCTGTGCACATCAAGATAAAAAAGTGGCTTTCTCAGCACGTTGAATGCTTTCACATTAAAACCAGTATACATTTCCATTTTACTCCTACCTACTGACTTCAAACTTTATGGAAACATGATAAATTAACTTCCCACATGATACTGAGTTCATTGAAACCATTTCCATAGCTCTTCTCAACAAGACAAAAAAGTTGTTATCTCAGAGCATACAATGCATTTACATTGAAAGTGTATTCATTTCCATTTTACTCACAAGTACTGACTGCAAACATTATGGAAACATATCCACATAACTTACCACATGATTCTGAGTTGTTAGAAACCTCCATCAGTGCTGTACACAGCAAGATAAAAAAGAGGATTTCTCAGTGCGTTGAATGCTTTGATATTAAAAGCAGTATACATTTCAATATTACTCCAAACTACTGACTGCAAACTTTATGGAAACATCCAAACATAATTTCCCACATGATACTGACTTCATTGAAACCTTCTCCATGAGTCTGCTCAACAAGACAAAAAAGTTGTTATTTCAGAGCATACAATGCATTTATATTGAAAGTGTATTCATTTCCATTTTACTCACAAGTGCTGACTGCAAACCTTATGGAAACATATCCACAGAACTTCCTTCATGATTCTGAGTTGTTAGAAACCTGCATCATTGCTGTACACAGCAAGATAAAAAAGAGGGCTACTCAGTGCGTTGAATGCTTTGACATTAAAAGAAGTATACATTTCAATTTTACTCCAACCTACTGACTTCAAACTTTATGGAAACATCCTAACTTAACTTCCCACATGATTCTGAGTTCATTCAAACCTTTTCCATGATTCTGCTCAACAAGATAAAAAAGTTATTATCTCAGTGCAGAGAATACATTTACATTGAAAGTGTAATCATTTCCACTTTACTCACAAGTACTGACTACAAACCTGATGGAAACATATCCACATAACTTCCCACATGATTCTGAGTTGTTTGAAACCTGCATCATTGCTGTACACAGCAAGATAAAAAGAGGATTTCTCAGTGCGTTGAATGCTTTGACATTAGAAGCAGTACACATTTCAACTTTACTCCAATCTACTGACTGCAATCTTCATGGATACATCCTAACATAACTTCCCACATGATACTGACTTCATTGAAACCTTTTCCATGAGTCTGCTCAAGAAGAAAAAAAAGGTGTTATCTCAGTGCATAGAAAGCATTTACATTGAAAGTGTAATCATTTCCATTTTACTCACAAGTACTGACTGCAAACCTTATGGAAACATATCCACATAACTTACCACATGATTCTGAGTTGTTTGAAACCTGCATCATTGCTGTGCACATCAAGATAAAAAAGTGGCTTTCTCAGCACGTTGAATGCTTTCACATTAAAACCAGTATACATTTCCATTTTACTCCTACCTACTGACTTCAAACTTTATGGAAACATGATAAATTAACTTCCCACATGATACTGAGTTCATTGAAACCATTTCCATAGCTCTTCTCAACAAGACAAAAAAGTTGTTATCTCAGAGCATACAATGCATTTACATTGAAAGTGTATTCATTTCCATTTTACTCACAAGTACTGACTGCAAAACTTATGGAAACATATCCACATAACTACCTACATGATTCTGAGTTGTTAGAAACCTGCATCAGTGCTGTACACAGCAAGATAAAAAAGAGGATTTCTCAGTGCGTTGAATGGTTTGACATTAAAAGCAGTATGCATTTCAATTTTACTCGAAACGACTGACTGCAAACTTTATGGAAAGATCCAAACATAACTTCCCACATGATACTGACTTCATTGAAACCTTCTCCATGAGTCTGCTCAACAAGACAAAAAAGTTGTTATCTCAGAGCATAGAATGCATTTGCATTGAAAGAGTATTCATTTCCATTTTACTCACAAGTACTGACTGCAAACCTTATGGAAACATATCCACATAACTTCCTTCATGATTCTAAGTTGTATGAAACCTGCATCATTGCTCTACACATCAAGATAACAAAGTTGATTTCTCACTGCGTTGAATGCTTTGACATTAAAAGCAGTATACATTTCAACTTTACTCCAATACTGACTGCAAACTTTATGGAAACATCCTAAAATAACTTCCCACATGATACTGACTTCATTGAAACCTTTTCCATGAGTCTGCTCAACAAGATAAAAAAGTTGTTATCTCAGTGCATAGAAAGCATTTACATTGAAAGTGTATTCATTTCCATTTTACTCACAAGTACTGATTGCAAACCTTATGGAAACATATCCACATTACTTCCCAGATGATTCTGAGTTGTTTGAAACCTGCATCATTGCTGTGCACATCAAGATAAAAAAGTGGCTTTCTCAGCACGTTGAATGCTTTCACATTAAAAGGAGTATACATTTCAATTTTACTCCTACCTACTGACTTCAAACTTTATGGAAACATGATAACTTAACTTCCCACATGATACTGAGTTCATTGAAAATATTTCCTTGACTCTGCTCAACAAGACAAAATAGTTGTTATCTCAGAGCATACAATGCATTTACATTGAAAGTGTATTCATTTCCATTTTACTCACAAGTACTGACTGCAAAACTTATGGAAACATATCCACATAACTTCCCACATGATTCCCAGTTGTTTGAAACCTGCATCATTGCTGTACACAGCAAGATAAAAAAGAGGACTTCTCAGAGCGTTGAATGCTTTCACATTAAAAGCAGTATACATTTCAATTTTACTCCAACCTACTGACTTCAAACTTTATGGAAACATCCTCACTTAACTTCCCACATGATACTGAGTTCATTGAAACCATTTCCTGGACTCTGCTCAACAAGACAATAAAGTTGTTATCTCAGTGCATACAATGTATTTACATTGAAAGTGTATTCAATTCCATTTTACTCAGAAGTACTTACTGCAAACCTTATGGAAACATATCCACAGAACTTCCTTCATGATTCTAAGTTGTATGAAACCTGCATTATTGCTCTGCACATCAAGATAAAAAAGTTGTTTTCTCAGAGCGTTGAATGCTTTGACATTTAAAGCAGTATACATTTCAACTTTACTCCAATCTACTGACTGCAAACTTTATGGAAACATGATAACTTAACTTCCCACATGATACTGAGTTCATTGAAACCATTTCCTGGACTGTGCTCAACAAGACAAAAAAGTTGTTATCTCAGAGCATACAATGCATTTACATTGAAAGTGTATTCATTTCCATTTTACTCACAAGTACTGACTGCAAAACTTATGGAAACATATCCACATAACTACCCACATGATTCTGAGTTGTTAGAAACCTCCATCAGTGCTGTACACAGCAAGATAAAAAAGAGGATTTCTCAGTGCGTTGAATGCTTTGATATTAAAAGCAGTATACATTTCAATATTACTCCAAACTACTGACTGCAAACTTTATGGAAACATCCAAACATAACTTCCCACATGATACTGACTTCATTGAAACCTTCTCCATGAGTCTGCTCAATAAGACAAAAAAGTTGTTATTTCAGAGCATACAATGCATTTATATTGAAAGTGTATTCATTTCCATTTTACTCACAAGTGCTGACTGCAAACCTTATGGAAACATATCCACAGAACTTCCTTCATGATTCTGAGTTGTTAGAAACCTGCATCATTGCTGTACACAGCAAGATAAAAAAGAGGGCTTCTCAGTGCGTTGAATGCTCTGACATTAAAAGCAGTATACATTTCAATTTTACTCCAACCTACTGACTTCAAACTTTATAGAAACATCCTCACTTAACTTCCCACATGATACTGAGTTCATTCAAACCTTTTCCATGATTCTGCTCAACAAGATAAAAATGTTATTATCTCAGTGCATAGAATACATTTACATTGAAAGTGTAATCATTTCCACTTTACTCACAAGTACTGACTACAAACCTGATGGAAACATATCGACATAACTTCCCACATGATTCTGAGTTGTTTGAAACCTGCATCATTGCTGTACACAGCAAGATAAAAAGAGGATTTCTCAGTGTGTTGAATGCTTTGACATTAAAAGCAGTACACATTTCAACTTTACTCCAATCTGCTGACTGCAAACTTCATGGATACATCCTAACATAACTTCCCACATGATACTGACTTCATTGAAACCTTTTCCATGAGTCTGCTCAAGAAGAAAAAAAAGGTGTTATCTCAGTGCATAGAAAGCATTTACATTGAAAGTGTAATCATTTCCATTTTACTCACAAGTACTGACTGCAAACCTTATGGAAATATATCCACATAACTTCCTTCATGATTCTGAGTTGTATGAAACCTGCATCATTGCTCTGCACATCAAGATAACAAAGTTGATTTCTCAGTACGTTGAATGCTTTGACATTAAAAGCAGCACACATTTCAACTTTACTCCAATCTACTGACTGCAAACTTTATGGATACATCCTAACATAACTTCCCACATGATACTGACTTCATTGAAACCTTTTCCATGAGTCTGCTCAACAAGAAAAAAAAGGTGTTACCTCAGTGCATAGAAAGCATTTACATTGAAAGTGTAATCATTTCCATTTTACTCACAAGTACTGACTGCAAACCTGATGGAAACATATCCACATAACTTCCCACATGATACTGAGTTCATTCAAACATTTTCCATGATTCTGCTCAACAAGATAAAAATGTTGTTCTCAGTGCATGCAATGCATGTACATTGAAAGTGTATTCATTTCCATTTTCCTCAGAAGTACTAACTGCAAACCTTATGGAAACATATCCACAGAACTTCCTTCATGATTCTAAGTTGTATGAAACCTGCATTATTGCTCTGCACATCAAGAAAAAGAAGTTGGTTTCTCAGAGCGTTGAATGCTTTGACATTTAAAGCAGTATACATTTCAACTTTACTCCAATCTACTGACTGCAAACTTTATGGAAACATGATAACTTAACTTCCCACATGATACTGAGTTTTTTGAAACCATTTCCTTGACTCTGCTCAACAAGACAAAATAGTTGTTATCTCAGAGCATAGAATGCATTTACATTGAAAGTGTATTCATTTCCATTTTACTCACAAGTACTGACTGCAAAACTTATGGAAACATATCCACATAACTTCCCACAAGATTCTGAGTTGTTAGAAACCTGCATCATTGCTGTACACAGCAAGATAAAAAAGAGGACTTCTCGGTGCGTTGAATGTTTTGATATGAAAAGCAGTATACATTTCAATTTTACTCCAACCTACTGACTTCAAACTTTATGGAAACATCCTCACTTAACTTCCCACATGATACTGAGTTCATTGAAACCTTCTCCATGAGTCTGCTCAACAAGACAAAAAAGTTGTTATCTCAGAGCATACAATGCATTTGCATTGAAAGTGTATTCATTTCCATTTTACTCACAAGTACTGACTGCAAACCTTATGGAAACATATCCACATAACTTCACACATGATTCCCAGTTGTTTGAAACCTGCATCATTGCTGTACACAGCAAGATAAAAAAGAGGACTTCTCAGTGCGTTGAATGCTTTGACATTAAAAGCAGTGTACATTTCAATTTTACTCCAACCTACTGACTTCAAACTTTATGGAAACATCCTCACTTAACTTCCCACATGATACTGAGTAAAATGAAACCATTTCCTGGACCCTGTTCAACAAGACAAAAAAGTTGTTATCTCAGAGCATACAATGCATTTACATTGAAAGTGTATTCATTTCCATTTTATTCACAAGTGCTGACTGCAAACCTTATGGAAACATATCCAGATAACTTCCTTCATGATTCTAAGTTGTATGAAACCTGCATCATTGCTCTGCACATCAAGATAAAAAAGTTGATTTCTCAGTGCGTTGAATGCTTTGACATTAAAAGCAGTATACATTTCAACTTTACTCCAATCTAGTGACTGCAAACTTTATGGAAACATCCTAACTTAACTTCCCACATGATTCTGAGTTCATTCAAACCTTTTCCATGATTCTCCTCAACAAGATAAAAAAGTTGTTATCTCAGAGCATAGAATGCATTTACATTGAAAGTGTAATCATTTCCATTTTACTCACAAGTACTGACTGCAAACCTGATGGAAACATATCCACATAACTTCCCACATGATTCTGAGTTGTTTGAAACCTGCATCATTGCTGTACACAGCAAGATAAAAAAGAGGATTTCTCAGTGCGTTGAATGGTTTGACATTAAAAGCAGTATACATTTCAATTTTACTCCAAACTACTGACTGCAAACTTTATGAAAACATCCAAACATAACTTCCCACATGATACTGAGTTCATTGAAACCTTTTCCATGAGTCTGCTCAACAAGATAAAAAAGGTGTTATCTCAGTGCATAGAAAGCATTTACATTGAAAGTGTATTCATTTCCATTTTACTCACAAGTACTGACTGCAAAGCTTATGGAAACATATCCAGATAACTTCCCACATGATTCTGAGTTGTTTGAAACCTGCATCATTGCTGTGCACATCAAGATAAAAAAGTGGCTTTCTCAGCACGTTGAATGCTTTCACATTAAAAGCAGTATACATTTCAATGTTACTCCTACCTACTGACTTCAAACTTTATGGAAACATGATAACTTAACTTCCCACATGATACTGAGTTCATTGAAACCATTTCCTTGACTCTGCTCAACAAGACAAAATAGTTGCTATCTCAGAGCATACAGTGCATTTACATTGAAAGTGTATTCATTTCCATTTTACTCACAAGTACTGACTGCAAAACTTATGGAAACATATCCACATAACTTCCCACATGATTCTGAGTTGTTTGAAACCTGCATCATTGCTGTACACAGCAAGATAAAAAAGAGGATTTCTCAGGGCGTTGAATGCCTCTACATTAAAAGTAGTATACATTTCAATATTTCTCCAACCTACTGATTTCAAACTTTATGGAAACATTCTCACTTAACTTCCCACATGATACTGAGTTCACTCAAACCTTTTCCATGATTCTGCTCAACAAGATAAAAATGTTGTTCTCAGTGCATGCAATGTATGTACATTGAAAGTGTATTCATTTCCATTTTCCTCAGAAGTCCTAACTGCAAACCTTATGGAAACATATCCCCAGAACTTCCTTCATGATTCTAAGTTGTATGAAACCTGCATTATTGCTCTGCACATCAAGATAAAAAAGTTGGTTTCTCAGAGCATACAATGCTTTTACATTGAAAGTGTATTCATTTCCATTTTACTCACAAGTACTGACTGCAAACCTTATGGAAACATATCCACATAACTTCCCACATGATTCTGAGTTGTTAGAAACCTGCATCAGTGCTGTACACAGCAAGATAAAAAAGAGGATTTCTCAGTGCGTTGAATGGTTTGACATTAAAAGCAGTATACATTTCAATTTTACTCCAAACGACTGACTGCAAACTTTATGGAAACATCCAAACATAACTTCCCACATGATACTGACTTCATTGAAACCTTCTCCATGAGTCTGCTCAACAAGACAAAAAAGTTGTTATCTCAGTGCATAGAAAGCATTTACATTGAAAGTGTATTCATTTCCATTTTACTCACAAGTACTGATTGCAAACCTTATGGAAACATATCCACATAACTTCCCAGATGATTCTGAGTTGTTTGAAACCTGCATCATTGCTGTGCACATCAAGATAAAAAAGTGGCTTTCTCAGCACGTTGAATGCTTTCACATTAAAAGCAGTATACATTTCAATTTTACACCTACCTACTGACTTCAAACTTTATGGAAACATGATAACTTAACTTCCCACATGATACTGAGTTCATTGAAACCATTTCCTTGACTCTGCTCAACAAGACAAAATAGTTGTTATCTCAGAGCATACAATGCATTTACATTGAAAGTGTATTCATTTCCATTTTACTCACAAGTACTGACTGCAAACCTTATGGAAACATATCCACATAACTTACCACATGATTCTGAGTTGTTTGAAACCTGCATCATTGCTGTGCACATCAAGATAAAAAAGTGGCTTTCTCAGCACGTTGAATGCTTTCACATTAAAACCAGTGTACATTTCCATTTTACTCCTACCTACTGACTTCAAACTTTATGGAAACATGATAACTTAACTTCCCACATGATACTGAGTTCATTGAAACCATTTCCTGGACTGTGCTCAACAAGACAAAAAAGTTGTTATCTCAGAGCATACAATGCATTTACATTGAACGTGTATTCATTTCCATTTTTCTCACAAGTACTGACTGCAAAACTTATGGAAACCTATCCACATAACTACCCACATGATTCTGAGTTGTTAGAAACCTCCATCAGTGCTGTACACAGCAAGATAAAAAAGAGGATTTCTCAGTGCGTTGAATGCTTTGATATTAAAAGCAGTATACATTTCAATATTACTCCAAACTACTGACTGCAAACTTTATGGAAACATCCAAACATAACTTCCCACATGATACTGACTTCATTGAAACCTTCTCCATGAGTCTGCTCAACAAGACAAAAAAGTTGTTATTTCAGAGCATACAATGCATTTATATTGAAAGTGTATTCATTTCCATTTTACTCACAAGTGCTGACTGCAAACCTTATGGAAACATATCCACATAACTTCCTTCATGATTCTGAGTTGTTAGAAACCTGCATCATTGCTGTACACAGCAAGATAAAAAAGAGGGCTTCTCAGTGCGTTGAATGCTTTGACATTAAAAGCAGTATACATTTCAATTTTACTCCAACCTACTGACTACAAACTTTATAGAAACATCCTCACTTAACTTCCCACATGATACTGAGTTCATTGAAACCATTTCCTGGACTCTGATCAACAAGACAAAAAAGATGTTATCTCAGAGCATACAATGCATTTACATTGAAAGTGTATTCATTTCCATTTTACTCACAAGTGCTGACTGCAAACCTTATGGAAAGATATCCACATAACTTCCTTCATGATTCTAAGTTGTATGAAACCTGCATCATTGCTCTGCAGATCAAGATAAAAAAGTTGATTTCTCAGTGCGTTGAATGCTTTGACATTAAAAGCAGTACACATTTCAACTTTACTCCAATCTACTGACTGCAAACTTTATGGAAACGTCCTAACTTAACTTCCCACATGATTCTGAGTTCATTCAAACCTTTTCCATGATTCTGCTCAACAAGATAAAAAAGTTATTATCTCAGTGCATAGAATACATTTACATTGAAAGTGTAATCATTTCCACTTTACTCACAAGTACTGACTACAAACCTGATGGAAACATATCCACATAACTTCCCACATGATTCTGAGTTGTTTGAAACCTGCATCATTGCTGTACACAGCAAGATAAAAAGAGGATTTCTCAGTGCGTTGAATGCTTTGACATTAAAAGCAGTACACATTTCAACTTTACTCCAATCTACTGACTGCAAACTTCATGGATACATCCTAACATAACTTCCCACATGATACTGACTTCATTGAAACCTTTTCCATGAGTCTGCTCAAGAAGAAAAAAAAGGTGTTATCTCAGTGCATAGAAAGCATTTACATTGAAAGTGTATTCATTTCCATTTTACTCACAAGTACTGACTGCAAACCTTATGGAAACATATCCACATAACTTCCTTCATGATTCTAAGTTGTATGAAACCTGCATTATTGCTCTGCACATCAAGAAAAAGAAGTTGGTTTCTCAGAGCGTTGAATGCTTTGACATTTAAAGCAGTATACATTTCAACTTTACTCCAATCTACTGACTGCAAACTTTATGGAAACATCCTAACTTAACTTCCCACATGATACTGTGTTCATTGAAACCTTTTGCATAGCTCTGCTCAACAAGACGAAAAAGTTGTTATCTCAGAGCATAGAATGCATTTACATTGAAAGTGTATTCATTTCCATTTTACTCACAAGTACTGACTGCAAAACTTATGGAAACATATCCACATAACTTCCCACAAGATTCTGAGTTGTTAGAAACCTGCATCATTGCTGTACACAGCAAGATAAAAAAGAGGACTTCTCGGTGCGTTGAATGTTTTGATATGAAAAGCAGTATACATTTCAATTTTACTCCAACCTACTCACTTCAAACTTTATGGAAACATCCTCACTTAACTTCCCAGATGATACTGAGTTCATTGAAACCATTTCCTGGACTCTGCTCAACAAGGCAAAAAAGTTGTTATCTCAGAGCATACAATGCATTTACATTGAAAGTGTATTCATTTCCATTTTACTCACAAGTACTGACTGCAAAACTTATGGAAACTTATCCACATAACTACCCACATGATTCTGAGTTGTTAGAAACCTGCATCAGTGCTGTACACAGCAAGATAAAAAAGAGGATTTCTCAGTGCGTTGAATGCTTTGACATTAAAAGCAGTATACATTTCAATTTTACTCAAAACTACTGACTGCAAATTTTATGGAAACATCCAAACATAACTTCCCACATGATACTGACTTCATTGAAACCTTCTCCATGAGTCTGCTCAACAAGACAAAAAAGTTGTTATCTCAGAGCATACAATGCATTTGCATTGAAAGTGTATTCATTTCCATTTTACTCACAAGTACTGACTGCAAACCTTATGGAAACATATCCACATAACTTCCCACATGATTCCCAGTTGTTTGAAACCTGCATCATTGCTGTACACAGCAAGATAAAAAAGAGGACTTCTCAGTGCGTTGAATGCTTTGACATTAAAAGCAGTGTACATTTCAATTTTACTCCAACCTACTGACTTCAAACTTTATGGAAACATCCTCACTTAACTTCCCACATGATACTGAGTAAAATGAAACCATTTCCTGGACCCTGTTCAACAAGACAAAAAAGTTGTTATCTCAGAGCATACAATGCATTTACATTGAAAGTGTATTCATTTCCATTTTATTCACAAGTGCTGACTGCAAACCTTACGGAAACATATCCAGATAACTTCCTTCATGATTCTAAGTTGTATGAAACCTGCATCATTGCTCTGCACATCAAGATAAAAAAGTTGATTTCTCAGTGCGTTGAATGCTTTGACATTAAAAGCAGTATACATTTCAACTTTACTCCAATCTAGTGACTGCAAACTTTATGGAAACATCCTAACTTAACTTCCCACATGATTCTGAGTTCATTCAAACCTTTTCCATGATTCTCCTCAACAAGATAAAAAAGTTGTTATCTCAGAGCATAGAATGCATTTACATTGAAAGTGTAATCATTTCCATTTTACTCACAAGTACTGACTGCAAACCTGATGGAAACATATCCACATAACTTCCCACATGATTCTGAGTTGTTTGAAACCTGCATCATTGTTGTACACAGCAAGATAAAAAATAGGATTTCTCAGTGCGTTGAATGCTTTGACATTAAAAGCAGTATACATTTCAATTTTACTCCAACCTACTGACTTCAAACTTTATGGAAACATCCTCACTTAACTTCCCACATGATACTGAGTTCATTGAAACCATTTCCTGGACTCTGCTCAACAAGACAAAAAAGTTGTTATCTCAGTGCATACAATGCATTTACATTGAAAGTGTATTCATTTCCATTTTACTCACAAGTGCTGACTGCAAACCTTATGGAAACATATCCACATAACTTCCTTCATGATTCTGAGTTGTTAGAAACCTGCATCATTGCTGTACAAAGCAAGATAAAAAAGAGGGCTTCTCAGTGCGTTGAATGCTTTGACATTAAAAGCAGTATAGATTTCAATTTTACTCCAACCTACTGACTTCAAACTTTATGGAAACATCCTCACTTAACTTCCCACATGATACTGAGTTCATTGAAACCATTTCCATAGCTCTTCTCAACAAGACAAAAAAGTTATTATCTCAGTGCATAGAATACATTTACATTGAAAGTGTAATCATTTCCACTTTACTCACAAGTACTGACTACAAACCTGATGGAAACATATCCACATAACTTCCCACATGATTCTGAGTTGTTTGAAACCTGCATCATTGCTGTACACAGCAAGATAAAAAGAGGATTTCTCAGTGCGTTGAATGCTTTGACATTAAAAGCAGTACACATTTCAACTTTACTCCAATCTACTGACTGCAATCTTCATGGATACATCCTAACATAACTTCCCACATGATACTGACTTCATTGAAACCTTTTCCATGAGTCTGCTCAAGAAGAAAAAAAAGGTGTTATCTCAGTGCATAGAAAGCATTTACATTGAAAGTGTAATCATTTCCATTTTACGCACAAGTACTGACTGCAAACCTTATGGAAACATATCCACATAACTTACCACATGATTCTGAGTTGTTTGAAACCTGCATCATTGCTGTGCACATCAAGATAAAAAAGTGGCTTTCTCAGCACGTTGAATGCTTTCACATTAAAAGCAGTATACATTTCAATTTTACTCCTACCTACTGACTTCAAACTTTATGGAAACATGATAAATTAACTTCCCACATGATACTGAGTTCATTGAAACCATTTCCATAGCTCTTCTCAACAAGACAAAAAAGTTGTTATCTCAGAGCATACAATGCATTTACATTGAAAGTGTATTCATTTCCATTTTACTCACAAGTACTGACTGCAAACATTATGGAAACATATCCACATAACTTACCACATGATTCTGAGTTGTTAGAAACCTCCATCAGTGCTGTACACAGCAAGATAAAAAAGAGGATTTCTCAGTGCGTTGAATGCTTTGATATTAAAAGCAGTATACATTTCAATATTACTCCAAACTACTGACTGCAAACTTTATGGAAACATCCAAACATAATTTCCCACATGATACTGACTTCATTGAAACCTTCTCCATGAGTCTGCTCAACAAGACAAAAAAGTTGTTATTTCAGAGCATACAATGCATTTATATTGAAAGTGTATTCATTTCCATTTTACTCACAAGTGCTGACTGCAAACCTTATGGAAACATATCCACAGAACTTCCTTCATGATTCTGAGTTGTTAGAAACCTGCATCATTGCTGTACACAGCAAGATAAAAAAGAGGGCTACTCAGTGCGTTGAATGCTTTGACATTAAAAGAAGTATACATTTCAATTTTACTCCAACCTACTGACTTCAAACTTTATGGAAACATCCTAACTTAACTTCCCACATGATTCTGAGTTCATTCAAACCTTTTCCATGATTCTGCTCAACAAGATAAAAAAGTTATTATCTCAGTGCAGAGAATACATTTACATTGAAAGTGTAATCATTTCCACTTTACTCACAAGTACTGACTACAAACCTGATGGAAACATATCCACATAACTTCCCACATGATTCTGAGTTGTTTGAAACCTGCATCATTGCTGTACACAGCAAGATAAAAAGAGGATTTCTCAGTGCGTTGAATGCTTTGACATTAGAAGCAGTACACATTTCAACTTTACTCCAATCTACTGACTGCAATCTTCATGGATACATCCTAACATAACTTCCCACATGATACTGACTTCATTGAAACCTTTTCCATGAGTCTGCTCAAGTAGAAAAAAAAGGTGTTATCTCAGTGCATAGAAAGCATTTACATTGAAAGTGTAATCATTTCCATTTTACTCACAAGTACTGACTGCAAACCTTATGGAAACATATCCACATAACTTACCACATGATTCTGAGTTGTTTGAAACCTGCATCATTGCTGTGCACATCAAGATAAAAAAGTGGCTTTCTCAGCACGTTGAATGCTTTCACATTAAAACCAGTATACATTTCCATTTTACTCCTACCTACTGACTTCAAACTTTATGGAAACATGATAAATTAACTTCCCACATGATACTGAGTTCATTGAAACCATTTCCTGGACTCTGCTCAACAAGACAAAAAAGTTGTTATCTCAGAGCATACAATGCATTTACATTGAAAGTGTATTCATTTCCATTTTACTCACAAGTACTGACTGCAAAACTTATGGAAACATATCCACATAACTACCTACATGATTCTGAGTTGTTAGAAACCTGCATCAGTGCTGTACACAGCAAGATAAAAAAGAGGATTTCTCAGTGCGTTGAATGGTTTGACATTAAAAGCAGTATGCATTTCAATTTTACTCGAAACGACTGACTGCAAACTTTATGGAAAGATCCAAACATAACTTCCCACATGATACTGACTTCATTGAAACCTTCTCCATGAGTCTGCTCAACAAGACAAAAAAGTTGTTATCTCAGAGCATAGAATGCATTTGCATTGAAAGAGTATTCATTTCCATTTTACTCACAAGTACTGACTGCAAACCTTATGGAAACATATCCACATAACTTCCTTCATGATTCTAAGTTGTATGAAACCTGCATCATTGCTCTACACATCAAGATAACAAAGTTGATTTCTCACTGCGTTGAATGCTTTGACATTAAAAGCAGTATACATTTCAACTTTACTCCAATACTGACTGCAAACTTTATGGAAACATCCTAAAATAACTTCCCACATGATACTGACTTCATTGAAACCTTTTCCATGAGTCTGCTCAACAAGATAAAAAAGTTGTTATCTCAGTGCATAGAAAGCATTTACATTGAAAGTGTATTCATTTCCATTTTACTCACAAGTACTGATTGCAAACCTTATGGAAACATATCCACATTACTTCCCAGATGATTCTGAGTTGTTTGAAACCTGCATCATTGCTGTGCACATCAAGATAAAAAAGTGGCTTTCTCAGCACGTTGAATGCTTTCACATTAAAAGGAGTATACATTTCAATTTTACTCCTACCTACTGACTTCAAACTTTATGGAAACATGATAACTTAACTTCCCACATGATACTGAGTTCATTGAAAATATTTCCTTGACTCTGCTCAACAAGACAAAATAGTTGTTATCTCAGAGCATACAATGCATTTACATTGAAAGTGTATTCATTTCCATTTTACTCACAAGTACTGACTGCAAAACTTATGGAAACATATCCACATAACTTCCCACATGATTCCCAGTTGTTTGAAACCTGCATCATTGCTGTACACAGCAAGATAAAAAAGAGGACTTCTCAGAGCGTTGAATGCTTTCACATTAAAAGCAGTATACATTTCAATTTTACTCCAACCTACTGACTTCAAACTTTATGGAAACATCCTCACTTAACTTCCCACATGATACTGAGTTCATTGAAACCATTTCCTGGACTCTGCTCAACAAGACAATAAAGTTGTTATCTCAGTGCATACAATGTATTTACATTGAAAGTGTATTCAATTCCATTTTACTCAGAAGTACTTACTGCAAACCTTATGGAAACATATCCACAGAACTTCCTTCATGATTCTAAGTTGTATGAAACCTGCATTATTGCTCTGCACATCAAGATAAAAAAGTTGTTTTCTCAGAGCGTTGAATGCTTTGACATTTAAAGCAGTATACATTTCAACTTTACTCCAATCTACTGACTGCAAACTTTATGGAAACATGATAACTTAACTTCCCACATGATACTGAGTTCATTGAAACCATTTCCTGGACTGTGCTCAACAAGACAAAAAAGTTGTTATCTCAGAGCATACAATGCATTTACATTGAAAGTGTATTCATTTCCATTTTACTCACAAGTACTGACTGCAAAACTTATGGAAACATATCCACATAACTACCCACATGATTCTGAGTTGTTAGAAACCTCCATCAGTGCTGTACACAGCAAGATAAAAAAGAGGATTTCTCAGTGCGTTGAATGCTTTGATATTAAAAGCAGTATACATTTCAATATTACTCCAAACTACTGACTGCAAACTTTATGGAAACATCCAAACATAACTTCCCACATGATACTGACTTCATTGAAACCTTCTCCATGAGTCTGCTCAATAAGACAAAAAAGTTGTTATTTCAGAGCATACAATGCATTTATATTGAAAGTGTATTCATTTCCATTTTACTCACAAGTGCTGACTGCAAACCTTATGGAAACATATCCACAGAACTTCCTTCATGATTCTGAGTTGTTAGAAACCTGCATCATTGCTGTACACAGCAAGATAAAAAAGAGGGCTTCTCAGTGCGTTGAATGCTCTGACATTAAAAGCAGTATACATTTCAATTTTACTCCAACCTACTGACTTCAAACTTTATAGAAACATCCTCACTTAACTTCCCACATGATACTGAGTTCATTCAAACCTTTTCCATGATTCTGCTCAACAAGATAAAAATGTTATTATCTCAGTGCATAGAATACATTTACATTGAAAGTGTAATCATTTCCACTTTACTCACAAGTACTGACTACAAACCTGATGGAAACATATCGACATAACTTCCCACATGATTCTGAGTTGTTTGAAACCTGCATCATTGCTGTACACAGCAAGATAAAAAGAGGATTTCTCAGTGTGTTGAATGCTTTGACATTAAAAGCAGTACACATTTCAACTTTACTCCAATCTGCTGACTGCAAACTTCATGGATACATCCTAACATAACTTCCCACATGATACTGACTTCATTGAAACCTTTTCCATGAGTCTGCTCAAGAAGAAAAAAAAGGTGTTATCTCAGTGCATAGAAAGCATTTACATTGAAAGTGTAATCATTTCCATTTTACTCACAAGTACTGACTGCAAACCTTATGGAAATATATCCACATAACTTCCTTCATGATTCTGAGTTGTATGAAACCTGCATCATTGCTCTGCACATCAAGATAACAAAGTTGATTTCTCAGTACGTTGAATGCTTTGACATTAAAAGCAGCACACATTTCAACTTTACTCCAATCTACTGACTGCAAACTTTATGGATACATCCTAACATAACTTCCCACATGATACTGACTTCATTGAAACCTTTTCCATGAGTCTGCTCAACAAGAAAAAAAAGGTGTTACCTCAGTGCATAGAAAGCATTTACATTGAAAGTGTAATCATTTCCATTTTACTCACAAGTACTGACTGCAAACCTGATGGAAACATATCCACATAACTTCCCACATGATACTGAGTTCATTCAAACATTTTCCATGATTCTGCTCAACAAGATAAAAATGTTGTTCTCAGTGCATGCAATGCATGTACATTGAAAGTGTATTCATTTCCATTTTCCTCAGAAGTACTAACTGCAAACCTTATGGAAACATATCCACAGAACTTCCTTCATGATTCTAAGTTGTATGAAACCTGCATTATTGCTCTGCACATCAAGAAAAAGAAGTTGGTTTCTCAGAGCGTTGAATGCTTTGACATTTAAAGCAGTATACATTTCAACTTTACTCCAATCTACTGACTGCAAACTTTATGGAAACATGATAACTTAACTTCCCACATGATACTGAGTTCATTGAAACCATTTCCTGGACTCTGCTCAACAAGACAAAAAAGTTGTTATCTCAGAGCATACAATGATTTTACATTGAAAGTGTATTCATTTCCATTTTACTCACAGGTACTGACTGCAAAACTTATGGAAACATATCCACATAACTTCCCACAAGATTCTGAGTTGTTAGAAACCTGCATCATTGCTGTACACAGCAAGATAAAAAAGAGGACTTCTCGGTGCGTTGAATGTTTTGATATGAAAAGCAGTATACATTTCAATTTTACTACAACCTACTGACTTCAAACTTTATGGAAACATCCTCACTTAACTTCCCACATGATACTGAGTTCATTGAAACCTTCTCCATGAGTCTGCTCAACAAGACAAAAAAGTTGTTATCTCAGAGCATACAATGCATTTGCATTGAAAGTGTATTCATTTCCATTTTACTCACAAGTACTGACTGCAAACTTTATGGAAACATGTCCACATAACTTCACACATGATTCCCAGTTGTTTGAAACCTGCATCATTGCTGTACACAGCAAGATAAAAAAGAGGACTTCTCAGTGCGTTGAATGCTTTGACATTAAAAGCAGTGTACATTTCAATTTTACTCCAACCTACTGACTTCAAACTTTATGGAAACATCCTCACTTAACTTCCCACATGATACTGAGTAAAATGAAACCATTTCCTGGACCCTGTTCAACAAGACAAAAAAGTTGTTATCTCAGAGCATACAATGCATTTACATTGAAAGTGTATTCATTTCCATTTTATTCACAAGTGCTGACTGCAAACCTTATGGAAACATATCCAGATAACTTCCTTCATGATTCTAAGTTGTATGAAACCTGCATCATTGCTCTGCACATCAAGATAAAAAAGTTGATTTCTCAGTGCGTTGAATGCTTTGACATTAAAAGCAGTATACATTTCAACTTTACTCCAATCTAGTGACTGCAAACTTTATGGAAACATCCTAACTTAACTTCCCACATGATTCTGAGTTCATTCAAACCTTTTCCATGATTCTCCTCAACAAGATAAAAAAGTTGTTATCTCAGAGCATAGAATGCATTTACATTGAAAGTGTAATCATTTCCATTTTACTCACAAGTACTGACTGCAAACCTGATGGAAACATATCCACATAACTTCCCACATGATTCTGAGTTGTTTGAAACCTGCATCATTGCTGTACACAGCAAGATAAAAAAGAGGATTTCTCAGTGCGTTGAATGGTTTGACATTAAAAGCAGTATACATTTCAATTTTACTCCAAACTACTGACTGCAAACTTTATGAAAACATCCTAACATAACTTCCCACATGATACTGACTTCATTGAAACCTTCTCCATGAGTCTGCTCAACAAGACAAAAAAGTTGTTATCTCAGAGCATACAATGCATTTGCATTGAAAGTGTATTCATTTCCATTTTATTCACAAGTACTGACTGCAAACCTTATGGAAACATATCCACATAACTTCCTTCATGATTCTAAGCTGTATGAAACCTGCATCATTGCTCTGCACATCAAGATAACAAAGTTGATTTCTCAGTGCGTTGAATACTTTGACATTAAAAGCAGTACACATTTCAACTTTACTCCAATCTACTGACTGCAAACTTTATGGAAACATCCTCACTTAACTTCCCACATGATACTGAGTTCATTGAAACCATTTCCTGGACTCTGCTCAACAAGACAAAAAAGTTGTTATCTCAGAGCATACAATGCATTTACATTGGAAGTGTATTCATTTCCATTTTACTCACAAGTGCTGACTGCAAACCTTATGGAAACATATCCACAGAACTTCTTTCATGATTCCAAGTTGTATGAAACCTGCATCATTGCTCTGCACATCAAGATAACAAAGTTGATTTCTCAGTGCGTTGAATGCTTTGACATTAAAAGCAGTATACATTTCAACTTTACTCCAATACTGACTGCAAACTTTATGGAAACATCCTAACATAACTTCCCACATGATACTGAGTTCATTGAAACCTTTTCCATGAGTCTGCTCAACAAGATAAAAAAGGTGTTATCTCAGTGCATAGAAAGCATTTACATTGAAAGTGTATTCATTTCCATTTTACTCACAAGTACTGACTGCAAACCTTATGGAAACATATCCAGATAACTTCCCACATGATTCTGAGTTGTTTGAAACCTGCATCATTGCTGTGCACATCAAGATAAAAAAGTGGCTTTCTCAGCACGTTGAATGCTTTCACATTAAAAGCAGTATACATTTCAATTTTACTCCTACCTACTGACTTCAAACTTTATGGAAACATGATAACTTAACTTCCCACATGATACTGAGTTCATTGAAACCATTTCCTTGACTCTGCTCAACAAGACAAAATAGTTGCTATCTCAGAGCATACAGTGCATTTACATTGAAAGTGTATTCATTTCCATTTTACTCACAAGTACTGACTGCAAAACTTATGGAAACATATCCACATAACTTCCCACATGATTCTGAGTTGTTTGAAACCTGCATCATTGCTGTACACAGCAAGATAAAAAAGAGGATTTCTCAGGGCGTTGAATGCCTCTACATTAAAAGCAGTATACATTTCAATTTTTCTCCAACCTACTGATTTCAAACTTTATGGAAACATTCTCACTTAACTTCCCACATGATACTGAGTTCACTCAAACCTTTTCCATGATTCTGCTCAACAAGATAAAAATGTTGTTCTCAGTGCATGCAATGTATGTACATTGAAAGTGTATTCATTTCCATTTTCCTCAGAAGTCCTAACTGCAAACCTTATGGAAAGATATCCCCAGAACTTCCTTCATGATTCTAAGTTGTATGAAACCTGCATTATTGCTCTGCACATCAAGATAAAAAAGTTGGTTTCTCAGAGCATACAATGCTTTTACATTGAAAGTGTATTCATTTCCATTTTACTCACAGGTACTGACTGCAAACCTTATGGAAACATATCCACATAACTTCCCACATGATTCTGAGTTGTTTGAAACCTGCATCATTGCTGTGCACATCAAGATAAAAAAAGTGGCTTTCACAGCACGTTGAATGCTTTCACATTAAAAGCAGTATACATTTCAATTTTACTCCTACCTACTGACTTCAAACTTTATGGAAACATCCTCACTTAACTTCCCACATGATACTGAGTTCATTGAAACCATTTCCTGGACTCTGCTAAACAAGGCAAAAAAGTTGTTATCTCAGAGCATTCAATGCATTTACATTGAAAGTGTATTCATTTCCATTTTACTCACAAGTACTGACTGCAAAACTTATGGAAACTTATCCACATAACAACCCACATGATTCTGAGTTGTTAGAAACCTGCATCAGTGCTGTACACAGCAAGATAAAAAAGAGGATTTCTCAGTGCGTTGAATGCTTTGACATTAAAAGCAGTATACATTTCAATTTTACTCCAAACTACTGACTGCAAACTTTATGGAAACATCCAAACATAACTCCCCACATGATACTGACCTCATTGAAATCTTCTCCATGAGTCTGCTCAACAAGACAAAAAAGTTGTTATCTCAGAGCATACAATGCATTTGCATTGAAAGTGTATTCCTTTCCATTTTAAACCTTATGGAAACATATCCACATAAATTCCCACATGATTCTGAGTTGTTTGAAACCTGCATCATTGCTGTGCACATCAAGATAAAAAAGTGGCTATCTCAGCACGTTGAATGCTTTCACATTAAAAGCAGTATACATTTCAATTTTACTCCTACCTACTGACTTCAAACTTTATGGAAACATGATAACTTAACTTCCCACATGATACTGAGTTCATTGAAACCATTTCCTTGACTCTGCTCAACAAGACAAAATAGTTGTTATCTCAGAGCATACAATGCATTGACATTGAAAGTGTATTCATTTCCATTTTACTCACAAGTACTGACTGCAAAACTTATGGAAACATATCCACATAACTTCCCAGATGATTCTGAGCTGTTTGAAACCTGCATCATTGCTGTGCACATCAAGATAAAAAAGTGGCTTTCTCAGCACGTTGAATGCTTTCACATTAAAAGCAGTATACATTTCAATTTTACTCCAACCTACTGACTTCAAACTTTATGGAAACATCCTCACTTAACTTCCCACATGATACTGAGTTCATTCAAACCATTTCCTGGACTCTGCTCAACAAGACAATAAAGTTGTTATCTCAGTGCATACAATGTATTTACATTGAAAGTGTAATCATTTCCATTTTACTCACAAGTACTGACTGCAAACCTGATGGAAACATATCCACATAACTTCCCACATGATTCTGAGTTGTTTGAAACCTGCATCATTGCTGTACACAGCAAGATAAAAAAGAGAATTTCTCAGTGCGTTGAATGGTTTGACATTAAAAGCAGTATACATTTCAATTTTACTCCAAACTACTGACTGCAAACTTTATGAAAACATCCAAACATAACTTCCCACATGATACTGACTTCATTGAAACCTTCTCCATGAGTCTGCTCAACAAGACAAAAAAGTTGTTATCTCAGAGCATACAATGCATTTGCATTGAAAGTGTATTCATTTCCATTTTATTCACAAGTACTGACTGCAAACCTTATGGAAACATATCCACATAACTTCCTTCATGATTCTAAGCTGTATGAAACCTGCATCATTGCTCTGCACATCAAGATAACAAAGTTGATTTCTCAGTGCGTTGAATACTTTGACATTAAAAGCAGTACACATTTCAACTTTACTCCAATCTACTGACTGCAAACTTTATGGAAACATCCTCACTTAACTTCCCACATGATACTGAGTTCATTGATCCCACATGATACTGAGTTCATTGAAACCATTTCTGGACTCTGCTCAACAAGACAAAAAAGTTGTTATCTCAGAGCATACAATGCATTTACATTGAAGTGTATTCATTTCCATTTTTACTCACAAGTGCTGACTGCAAACCTTATGGAAACATATCCACAGAACTTCTTTCATGATTCCAAGTTGTATGAAACCTGCATCATTGCTCTGCACATCAAGATAACAAAGTTGATTTCTCAGTGCGTTGAATGCTTTGACATTAAAAGCAGTATACATTTCAACTTTACTCCAATACTGACTGCAAACTTTATGGAAACATCCTAACATAACTTCCCACATGATACTGAGTCATTGAAACCTTTTCCATGAGTCTGCTCAACAAGATAAAAAGGTGTTATCTCAGTGCATAGAAAGCATTTACATTGAAAGTGTATTCATTTCCATTTTACTCACAAGTACTGACTGCAAACCTTATGGAAACATATCCAGATAACTTCCCACATGATTCTGAGTTGTTTGAAACCTGCATCATTGCTGTGCACATCAAGATAAAAAAGTGGCTTTCTCAGCACGTTGAATGCTTTCACATTAAAAGCAGTATACATTTCAATTTTACTCCTACCTACTGACTTTCAAACTTTATGGAAACATGATAACTTAACTTCCCACATGATACTGAGTTCATTGAAACCATTCCTTGACTCTGCTCAACAAGACAAAATAGTTGCTATCTCAGAGCATACAGTGCATTTACATTGAAAGTGTATTCATTTCCATTTTACTCACAAGTACTGACTGCAAAACTTATGGAAACATATCCACATAACTTCCCACATGATTCTGAGTTGTTTTGAAACCTGCATCATTGCTGTACACAGCAAGATAAAAAAGAGGATTTCTCAGGGCGTTGAATGCCTCTACATTAAAAGCAGTATACATTTCAATTTTTCTCCAACCTACTGATTTCAAACTTTATGGAAACATTCTCACTTAACTTCCCACATGATACTGAGTTCACTCAAACCTTTTCCATGATTCTGCTCAACAAGATAAAAATGTTGTTCTCAGTGCATGCAATGTATGTACATTGAAAGTGTATTCATTTCCATTTTCCTCAGAAGTCCTAACTGCAAACCTTATGGAAAGATATCCCCAGAACTTCCTTCATGATTCTAAGTTGTATGAAACCTGCATTATTGCTCTGCCACATCAAGATAAAAAAGTTGGTTTCTCAGAGCATACAATGCTTTTACATTGAAAGTGTATTCATTTCCATTTTACTCACAAGTACTGACTGCAAACCTTATGGAAACATATCCACATAACTTCCCACATGATTCTGAGTTGTTTGAAACCTGCATCATTGCTGTGCACATCAAGATAAAAAAAGTGGCTTTCACAGCACGTTGAATGCTTTCACATTAAAAGCAGTATACATTTCAATTTTACTCTACCTACTGACTTCAAACTTTATGGAAACATCCTCACTTAACTTCCCACATGATACTGAGTTCATTGAAACCATTTCCTGGACTCTGCTAAACAAGGCAAAAAAGTTGTTATCTCAGAGCATTCAATGCATTTACATTGAAAGTGTATTCATTTCCATTTTACTCACAAGTACTGACTGCAAAACTTATGGAAACTTATCACATAACAACCCAATGATTCTGAGTTGTTAGAAACCTGCATCAGTGCTGTACACAGCAAGATAAAAAGAGGATTTCTCAGTGCGTTGAATGCTTTGACATTAAAAGCAGTATACATTTCAATTTTACTCCAAACTACTGACTGCAAACTTTATGGAAACATCCAAACATAACTCCCCACATGATACTGACCTCATTGAAATCTTCTCCATGAGTCTGCTCAACAAGACAAAAAAAGTTGTTATCTCAGAGCATACAATGCATTTGCATTGAAAGTGTATTCCTTTCCATTTTACTCACAAGTACTGACTGCAAACCTTATGGAAACATATCCACATAACTTCCCACATGATTCTGAGTTTGTTTGAAACCTGCATCATTGCTGTGCACATCAAGATAAAAAAGTGGCTATCTCAGCACGTTGAATGCTTTCACATTAAAAGCAGTATACATTTCAATTTTACTCCTACCTACTGACTTCAAACTTTATGGAACATGATAACTTAACTTCCCACATGATACTGAGTTCATTGAAACCATTTCCTTGACTCTGCTCAACAAGACAAAATAGTTGTTATCTCAGAGCATACAATGCATTGACATTGAAAGTGTATTCATTTCCATTTTACTCACAAGTACTGACTGCAAAACTTATGGAAACATATCCACATAACTTCCCAGATGATTCTGAGTTGTTTGAAACCTGCATCATTGCTGTGCACATCAAGATAAAAAAGTGGCTTTCTCAGCACGTTGAATGCTTTCACATTAAAAGCAGTATACATTTCCAATTTACTCCAACCTACTGACTTCAAACTTTATGGAAACATCCTCACTTAACTTCCCACATGATACTGAGTTCATTCAAACCATTTCCTGGACTCTGCTCAACAAGACAATAAAGTTGTTATCTCAGTGCATACAATGTATTTACATTGAAAGTGTATTCATTTCCATTTTACTCACAAGTACTGACTGCAAACCTGATGGAAACATATCCACATAACTTCCCACATGATACTGAGTTCATTCAAACATTTTCCATGATTCTGCTCAACAAGATAAAAATGTTGTTCTCAGTGCATGCAATGCATGTACATTGAAAGTGTATTCATTCCATTTTCCTCAGAAGTACTAACTGCAAACCTTATGAAACATATCCACAGAACTTCCTTCATGATTCTAAGTTGTATGAAACCTGCATTATTGCTCTGCACATCAAGAAAAAGAAGTTGGTTTCTCAGAGCGTTGAATGCTTTGACATTTAAAGCAGTATACATTTCAACTTTACTCCAATCTACCGACTGCAAACTTTATGGAAACATGATAACTTAACTTCCCACATGATACTGAGTTCATTGAAACCATTTCCTGACTCTGCTCAACAAGACAAAAAAGTTGTTATCTCAGAGCATACAATGATTTTACATTGAAAGTGTATTCATTTCCATTTTACTCACAAGTACTGACTGCAAAACTTATGGAAAACATATCCACATAACTTCCCACAAGATTCTGAGTTGTTAGAAACCTGCATCATTGCTGTACACAGCAAGATAAAAAAGAGGACTTCTCGGTGCGTTGAATGTTTTGATATGAAAAGCAGTATACATTTCAATTTTACTCCAACCTACTGACTTCAAACTTTATGGAAACATCCTCACTTAACTTCCACATGATACTGAGTTCATTGAAACCTTCTCCATGAGTCTGCTCAACAAGACAAAAAAGTTGTTATCTCAGAGCATACAATGCATTTGCATTGAAAGTGTATTCATTTCCATTTTACTCACAAGTACTGACTGCAAACTTTATGGAAACATATCCACATAACTTCACACATGATTCCCAGTTGTTTGAAACCTGCATCATTGCTGTACACAGCAAGATAAAAAAGAGGACTTCTCAGTGCGTTGAATGCTTTGACATTAAAAGCAGTGTACATTTCAATTTTACTCCAACCTACTGACTTCAAACTTTATGGAAACATCCTCACTTAACTTCCCACATGATACTGAGTAAAATGAAACCATTTCCTGGACCCTGTTCAACAAGACAAAAAAGTTGTTATCTCAGAGCATACAATGCATTTACATTGAAAGTGTATTCATTTCCATTTTATTCACAAGTGCTGACTGCAAACCTTATGGAAACATATCCAGATAACTTCCTTCATGATTCTAAGTTGTATGAAACCTGCATCATTGCTCTGCACATCAAGATAAAAAAGTTGATTCTCAGTGCGTTGAATGCTTTGACATTAAAAGCAGTATACATTTCAACTTTACTCCAATCTAGTGACTGCAAACTTTATGGAAACATCCTAACTTAACTTCCCACATGATTCTGAGTTCATTCAAACCTTTTCCATGATTCTCCTCAACAAGATAAAAAAGTTGTTATCTCAGAGCATAGAATGCATTTACATTGAAAGTGTAATCATTTCCATTTTACTCACAAGTACTGACTGCAAACCTGATGGAAACATATCCACATAACTTCCCACATGATTCTGAGTTGTTTGAAACCTGCATCATTGCTGTACACAGCAAGATAAAAAAGAGGATTTCTCAGTGCGTTTGAATGGTTTGACATTAAAAGCAGTATACATTTCAATTTTACTCCAAACTACTGACTGCAAACTTTATGAAAACATCCAAACATAACTTCCCACATGATACTGACTTCATTGAAACCTTCTCCATGAGTCTGCTCAACAAGACAAAAAAGTGTTATCTCAGAGCATACAATGCATTTGCATTGAAAGTGTATTCATTTCCATTTTATTCACAAGTACTGACTGCAAACCTTATGGAAACAATATCCACATAACTTCCTTCATGATTCTAAGCTGTATGAAACCTGCATCATTGCTCTGCACATCAAGATAACAAAGTTGATTTCTCAGTGCGTTGAATACTTTGACATTAAAAGCAGTACACATTTCAACTTTACTCCAATCTACTGACTGCAAACTTTATGGAAACATCCTCACTTAACTTCCCACATGATACTGAGTTCATTGAAACCATTTCCTGGACTCTGCTCAACAAGACAAAAAAAGTTGTTATCTCAGAGCATACAATGCATTTACATTGGAAGTGTATTCATTTCCATTTTACTCACAAGTGCTGACTGCAAACCTTATGGAAACATATCCACAGAACTTCTTTCATGATTCCAAGTTGTATGAAACCTGCATCATTGCTCTGCACATCAAGATAACAAAGTTGATTTCTCAGTGCGTTGAATGCTTTGACATTAAAAGCAGTATACATTTCAACTTTACTCCAATACTGACTGCAAACTTATGGAAACATCCTAACATAACTTCCCACATGATACTGAGTTCATTGAAACCTTTTCCATGAGTCTGCTCAACAAGATAAAAAAGGTGTTATCTCAGTGCATAGAAAGCATTTACATTGAAAGTGTATTCATTTCCATTTTTCTCACAAGTACTGACTGCAAACCTTATGGAAACATATCCAGATAACTTCCCACATGATTCTGAGTTGTTTGAAACCTGCATCATTGCTGTGCACATCAAGATAAAAAAGTGGCTTTCTCAGCACGTTGAATGCTTTCACATTAAAAGCAGTATACATTTCAATTTTACTCCTACCTACTGACTTCAAACTTTATGGAAACATGATAACTTAACTTCCCACATGATACTGAGTTCATTGAAACCATTTCCTTGACTCTGCTCAACAAGACAAAATAGTTGCTATCTCAGAGCATACAGTGCATTTACATTGAAAGTGTATTCATTTCCATTTTACTCACAAGTACTGACTGCAAAACTTATGGAAACATATCCACATAACTTCCCAGATGATTCTGAGTTGTTTGAAACCTGCATCATTGCTGTACACAGCAAGATAAAAAAGAGGATTTCTCAGGGCGTTGAATGCCTCTACATTAAAAGCAGTATACATTTCAATTTTTCTCCAACCTACTGATTTCAAACTTTATGGAAACATTCTCACTTAACTTCCCACATGATACTGAGTTCACTCAAACCTTTTCCATGATTCTGCTCAACAAGATAAAAATGTTGTTCTCAGTGCATGCAATGTATGTACATTGAAAGTGTATTCATTTCCATTTTCCTCAGAAGTCCTAACTGCAAACCTTATGGAAAGATATCCCCAGAACTTCCTTCATGATTCTAAGTTGTATGAAACCTGCATTATTGCTCTGCACATCAAGATAAAAAAGTTGGTTTCTCAGAGCATACAATGCTTTTACATTGAAAGTGTATTCATTTCCATTTTACTCACAAGTACTGACTGCAAACCTTATGGAAACATATCCACATAACTTCCCACATGATTCTGAGTTGTTTGAAACCTGCATCATTGCTGTGCACATCAAGATAAAAAAAGTGGCTTTCACAGCACGTTGAATGCTTTCACATTAAAAGCAGTATACATTTCAATTTTACTCCTACCTACTGACTTCAAACTTTATGGAAACATCCTCACTTAACTTCCCACATGATACTGAGTTCATTGAAACCATTTCCTGGACTCTGCTAAACAAGGCAAAAAAGTTGTTATCTCAGAGCATTCAATGCATTTACATTGAAAGTGTATTCATTTCCATTTTACTCACAAGTACTGACTGCAAAACTTATGGAAACTTATCCACATAACAACCCACATGATTCTGAGTTGTTAGAAACCTGCATCAGTGCTGTACACAGCAAGATAAAAAAGAGGATTTCTCAGTGCGTTGAATGCTTTGACATTAAAAGCAGTATACATTTCAATTTACTCCAAACTACTGACTGCAAACTTTATGGAAACATCCAAACATAACTCCCCACATGATACTGACCTCATTGAAATCTTCTCCATGAGTCTGCTCAACAAGACAAAAAAGTTGTTATCTCAGAGCATACAATGCATTTGCATTGAAAGTGTATTCCTTTCCATTTTACTCACAAGTACTGACTGCAAACCTTATGGAAACATATCCACATAACTTCCCACATGATTCTGAGTTGTTTGAAACCTGCATCATTGCTGTGCACATCAAGATAAAAAAGTGGCTATCTCAGCACGTTGAATGCTTTCACATTAAAAGCAGTATACATTTCAATTTTACTCCTACCTACTGACTTCAAACTTTATGAAACATGATAACTTAACTTCCCACATGATACTGAGTTCATTGAAACCATTTCCTTGACTCTGCTCAACAAGACAAAATAGTTGGTATCTCAGAGCATACAATGCATTGACATTGAAAGTGTAATTCATTTCCATTTTACTCACAAGTACTGACTGCAAAAACTTATGGAAACTATCCACATAACTTCCCAGATGATTCTGAGTTGTTTGAAACCTGCATCATTGCTGTGCACATCAAGATAAAAAAGTGGCTTTCTCAGCACGTTGAATGCTTTCACATTAAAAGCAGTATACATTTCAATTTTACTCCACCTACTGACTTCAAACTTTATGGAAACATCCTCACTTAACTTCCCACATGATACTGAGTTCATTCAAACCATTTCCTGGACTCTGCTCAACAGACAATAAGTTGTTATCTCAGTGCATACAATGTATTTACATTGAAAGTGTAATCATTTCCATTTTTACTCACAAGTACTGACTGCAAACCCTATGGAAACATATCCACATAACTTCCTTCATGATTCTAAGCTGTATGAAACCTGCATCATTGCTCTGCACATCAAGATAACAAAGTTGATTTCTCAGTGCGTTGAATACTTTGACATTAAAAGCAGTACACATTTCAACTTTACTCCAATCTACTGACTGCAAACTTTATGGAAACATCCTCACTTAACTTCCACATGATACTGAGTTCATTGAAACCATTTCCTGGACTCTGCTCAACAAGACAAAAAGTTGTTATCTCAGAGCATACAATGCATTTACATTGGAAGTGTATTCATTTCCATTTTACTCACAAGTGCTGACTGCAAACCTTATGGAAACATATCCACAGAACTTCTTTCATGATTCCAAGTTGTATGAAACCTGCATCATTGCTCTGCACATCAGAATAACAAGTTGATTTTCTCAGTGCGTTGAATGCTTTGACATTAAAAGCAGTATACATTTCAACTTTACTCCAATACTGACTGCAAACTTTATGGAAACATCCTAACATAACTTCCCACATGATACTGAGTTCATTGAAACCTTTTCCATGAGTCTGCTCAACAAGATAAAAAGGTGTTATCTCAGTGCATAGAAAGCATTTACATTGAAAGTGTATTCATTTCCATTTTACTCACAAGTACTGACTGCAAACCTTATGGAAACATATCCAGATAACTTCCCACATGATTCTGAGTTGTTTGAAACCTGCATCATTGCTGTGCACATCAAGATAAAAAAGTGGCTTTCTCAGCACGTTGAATGCTTTCACATTAAAAGCAGTATACATTTCAATTTTACTCCTACCTACTGACTTCAAACTTTATGGAAACATGATAACTTAACTTCCCACATGATACTGAGTTCATTGAAACCATTTCCTTGACTCTGCTCAACAAGACAAAATAGTTGCTATCTCAGAGCATACAGTGCATTTACATTGAAAGTGTATTCATTTCCATTTTACTCACAAGTACTGACTGCAAAACTTATGGAAACATATCCACATAACTTCCCACATGATTCTGAGTTGTTTGAAACCTGCATCATTGCTGTACACAGCAAGATAAAAAAGAGGATTTCTCAGGGCGTTGAATGCCTCTACATTAAAAGCAGTATACATTTCAATTTTTCTCCAACCTACTGATTTCAAACTTTATGGAAACATTCTCACTTAACTTCCCACATGATACTGAGTTCACTCAAACCTTTTCCATGATTCTGCTCAACAAGATAAAAATGTTGTTCTCAGTGCATGCAATGTATGTACATTGAAAGTGTATTCATTTCCATTTTCCTCAGAAGTCCTAACTGCAAACCTTATGGAAAGATATCCCCAGAACTTCCTTCATGATTCTAAGTTGTATGAAACCTGCATTATTGCTCTGCACATCAAGATAAAAAAGTTGGTTTCTCAGAGCATACAATGCTTTTACATTGAAAGTGTATTCATTTCCATTTTACTCACAAGTACTGACTGCAAACCTTATGGAAACATATCCACATAACTTCCCACATGATTCTGAGTTGTTTGAAACCTGCATCATTGCTGTGCACATCAAGATAAAAAAAGTGGCTTTCACAGCACGTTGAATGCTTTCACATTAAAAGCAGTATACATTTCAATTTTACTCCTACCTACTGACTTCAAACTTTATGGAAACATCCTCACTTAACTTCCCACATGATACTGAGTTCATTGAAACCATTTCCTGGACTCTGCTAAACAAGGCAAAAAAGTTGTTATCTCAGAGCATTCAATGCATTTACATTGAAAGTGTATTCATTTCCATTTTACTCACAAGTACTGACTGCAAAACTTATGGAAACTTATCCACATAACAACCCACATGATTCTGAGTTGTTAGAAACCTGCATCAGTGCTGTACACAGCAAGATAAAAAAGAGGATTTCTCAGTGCGTTGAATGCTTTGACATTAAAAGCAGTATACATTTCAATTTTACTCCAAACTACTGACTGCAAACTTTATGGAAACATCCAAACATAACTCCCCACATGATACTGACCTCATAGAAATCTTCTCCATGAGTCTGCTCAACAAGACAAAAAAGTTGTTATCTCAGAGCATACAATGCATTTGCATTGAAAGTGTATTCCTTTCCATTTTACTCACAAGTACTGACTGCAAACCTTATGGAAACATATCCACATAACTTCCCACATGATTCTGAGTTGTTTGAAACCTGCATCATTGCTGTGCACATCAAGATAAAAAAGTGGCTATCTCAGCACGTTGAATGCTTTCACATTAAAAGCAGTATACATTTCAATTTTACTCCTACCTACTGACTTCAAACTTTATGGAAACATGATAACTTAACTTCCCACATGATACTGAGTTCATTGAAACCATTTCCTTGACTCTGCTCAACAAGACAAAATAGTTGTTATCTCAGAGCATACAATGCATTGACATTGAAAGTGTATTCATTTCCATTTTACTCACAAGTACTGACTGCAAAACTTATGGAAACATATCCACATAACTTCCCAGATGATTCTGAGTTGTTTGAAACCTGCATCATTGCTGTGCACATCAAGATAAAAAAGTGGCTTTCTCAGCACGTTGAATGCTTTCACATTAAAAGCAGTATACATTTCAATTTTACTCCAACCTACTGACTTCAAACTTTATGGAAACATCCTCACTTAACTTCCCACATGATACTGAGTTCATTGAAACCATTTCCTGGACTCTGCTCAACAAGACAATAAAGTTGTTATCTCAGTGCATACAATGTATTTACATTGAAAGTGTATTCCTTTCCATTTTACTCAGAAGTACTTACTGCAAACCTTATGGAAACATATCCACAGAACTTCCTTCATGATTCTAAGTTGTATGAAACCTGCATTATTGCTCTGCACATCAAGATAAAAAAGTTGTTTTCTCAGAGCGTTGAATGCTTTGACATTTAAAGCAGTATACATTTCAACTTTACTCCAATCTACTGACTGCAAACTTTATGGAAACAACCTAACTTGACTTCCCACATGATACTGAGTTCATTGAAACCATTTCCATAGCTCTTCTCAACAAGACAAAAAAGTTGTTATCTCAGAGCATACAATGCATTTACATTGAAAGTGTATTCATTTCCATTTTACTCACAAGTACTGACTGCAAACCTTATGGAAACATATCCACATAACTTACCACATGATTCTGAGTTGTTTGAAACCTGCATCATTGCTGTGCACATCAAGATAAAAAAGTGGCTTTCTCAGCACGTTGAATGCTTTCACATTAAAACCAGTGTACATTTCCATTTTACTCCTACCTACTGACTTCAAACTTTATGGAAACATGATAACTTAACTTCCCACATGATACTGAGTTCATTGAAACCATTTCCTGGACTGTGCTCAACAAGACAAAAAAGTTGTTATCTCAGAGCATACAATGCATTTACATGGAAAGTGTATTCATTTCCATTTTTCTCACAAGTACTGACTGCAAAACTTATGGAAACCTATCCACATAACTACCCACATGATTCTGAGTTGTTAGAAACCTCCATCAGTGCTGTACACAGCAAGATAAAAAAGAGGATTTCTCAGTGCGTTGAATGCTTTGATATTAAAAGCAGTATACATTTCAATATTACTCCAAACTACTGACTGCAAACTTTATGGAAACATCCAAACATAACTTCCCACATGATACTGACTTCATTGAAACCTTCTCCATGAGTCTGCTCAACAAGACAAAAAAGTTGTTATTTCAGAGCATACAATGCATTTATATTGAAAGTGTATTCATTTCCATTTTACTCACAAGTGCTGACTGCAAACCTTATGGAAACATATCCACATAACTTCCTTCATGATTCTGAGTTGTTAGAAACCTGCATCATTGCTGTACACAGCAAGATAAAAAAGAGGGCTTCTCAGTGCGTTGAATGCTTTGACATTAAAAGCAGTATACATTTCAATTTTACTCCAACCTACTGACTACAAACTTTATAGAAACATCCTCACTTAACTTCCCACATGATACTGAGTTCATTGAAACCATTTCCTGGACTCTGATCAACAAGACAAAAAAGATGTTATCTCAGAGCATACAATGCATTTACATTGAAAGTGTATTCATTTCCATTTTACTCACAAGTGCTGACTGCAAACCTTATGGAAAGATATCCACATAACTTCCTTCATGATTCTAAGTTGTATGAAACCTGCATCATTGCTCTGCACATCAAGATAAAAAAGTTGATTTCTCAGTGCGTTGAATGCTTTGACATTAAAAGCAGTACACATTTCAACTTTACTCCAATCTACTGACTGCAAACTTTATGGAAACATCCTAACTTAAATTCCCACATGATTCTGAGTTCATTCAAACCTTTCCATGATTCTGCTCAACAAGATAAAAAAGTTATTATCTCAGTGCATAGAATACATTTACATTGAAAGTGTAATCATTTCCACTTTACTCACAAGTACTGACTACAAACCTGATGGAAACATATCCACATAACTTCCCACATGATTCTGAGTTGTTTGAAACCTGCATCATTGCTGTACACAGCAAGATAAAAAGAGGATTTCTCAGTGCGTTGAATGCTTTGACATTAAAAGCAGTACACATTTCAACTTTACTCCAATCTACTGACTGCAAACTTCATGGATACATCCTAACATAACTTCCCACATGATACTGACTTCATTGAAAACTTTTCCATGAGTCTGCTCAAGAAGAAAAAAAAGGTGTTATCTCTGTGCATAGAAAGCATTTACATTGAAAGTGTAATCATTTCCATTTTACTCACAAGTACTGACTGCAAACCTTATGGAAACATATCCACATAACTTCCTTCATGATTCTAAGTTGTATGAAACCTGCATTATTGCTCTGCACATCAAGAAAAAGAAGTTGGTTTCTCAGAGCGTTGAATGCTTTGACATTTAAAGCAGTATACATTTCAACTTTACTCCAATCTACTGACTGCAAACTTTATGGAAACATCCTAACTTAACTTCCCACATGATACTGTGTTCATTGAAACCTTTTGCATAGCTCTGCTCAACAAGACAAAAAAGTTGTTATCTCAGAGCATAGAATGCATTTACATTGAAAGTGTATTCATTTCCATTTTACTCACAAGTACTGACTGCAAAACTTATGGAAACATATCCACATAACTTCCCACAAGATTCTGAGTTGTTAGAAACCTGCATCATTGCTGTACACAGCAAGATAAAAAAGAGGACTTCTCGGTGCGTTGAATGTTTTGATATGAAAAGCAGTATACATTTCAATTTTACTCCAACCTACTGACTTCAAACTTTATGGAAACATCCTCACTTAACTTCCCACATGATACTGAGTTCATTGAAACCATTCCTGGACTCTGCTCAACTAGGCAAAAAAGTTGTTATCTCAGAGCATAGAATGCATTTACATTGAAAGTGTATTCATTTCCATTTTACTCACAAGTACTGACTGCAAAACTTATGGAAACTTATCCACATAACTACCCACATGATTCTGAGTTGTTAGAAACCTGCATCAGTGCTGTACACAGCAAGATAAAAAAGAGGATTTCTCAGTGCGTTGAATGCTTTGACATTAAAAGCAGTATACATTTCAATTTTACTCAAAACTACTGACTGCAAATTTTATGGAAACATCCAAACATAACTTCCCACATGATACTGACTTCATTGAAACCTTCTCCATGAGTCTGCTCAACAAGACAAAAAAGTTGTTATCTCAGAGCATACAATGCATTTGCATTGAAAGTGTATTCATTTCCATTTTACTCACAAGTACTGACTGCAAACCTTATGGAAACATATCCACATAACTTCCCACATGATTCCCAGTTGTTTGAAACCTGCATCATTGCTGTACACAGCAAGATAAAAAAGAGGACTTCTCAGTGCGTTGAATGCTTTGACATTAAAAGCAGTGTACATTTCAATTTTACTCCAACCTACTGACTTCAAACTTTATGGAAACATCCTCACTTAACTTCCCACATGATACTGAGTAAAATGAAACCATTTCCTGGACCCTGTTCAACAAGACAAAAAAGTTGTTATCTCAGAGCATACAATGCATTTACATTGAAAGTGTATTCATTTCCATTTTATTCACAAGTGCTGACTGCAAACCTTACGGAAACATATCCAGATAACTTCCTTCATGATTCTAAGTTGTATGAAACCTGCATCATTGCTCTGCACATCAAGATAAAAAAGTTGATTTCTCAGTGCGTTGAATGCTTTGACATTAAAAGCAGTATACATTTCAACTTTACTCCAATCTAGTGACTGCAAACTTTATGGAAACATCCTAACTTAACTTCCCACATGATTCTGAGTTCATTCAAACCTTTTCCATGATTCTCCTCAACAAGATAAAAAAGTTGTTATCTCAGAGCATCGAATGCATTTACATTGAAAGTGTAATCATTTCCATTTTACTCACAAGTACTGACTGCAAACCTGATGGAAACATATCCACATAACTTCCCACATGATTCTGAGTTGTTTGAAACCTGCATCATTGTTGTACACAGCAAGATAAAAAATAGGATTTCTCAGTGCGTTGAATGCTTTGACATTAAAAGCAGTATACATTTCAACTTTACTCCAATCTAGTGACTGCAAACTTTATGGAAACATCCTAACTTAACTTCCCACATGATTCTGAGTTCATTCAAACCTTTTCCATGATTCTCCTCAACAAGATAAAAAAGTTGTTATCTCAGAGCATAGAATGCATTTACATTGAAAGTGTAATCATTTCCATTTTACTCACAAGTACTGACTGCAAACCTGATGGAAACATATCCACATAACTTCCCACATGATTCTGAGTTGTTTGAAACCTGCATCATTGTTGTACACAGCAAGATAAAAAATAGGATTTCTCAGTGCGTTGAATGCTTTGACATTAAAAGCAGTATACATTTCAACTTTACTCCAATCTAGTGACTGCAAACTTTATGGAAACATCCTAACTTAACTTCCCACATGATTCTGAGTTCATTCAAACCTTTTCCATGATTCTCCTCAACAAGATAAAAAAGTTGTTATCTCAGAGCATAGAATGCATTTACATTGAAAGTGTAATCATTTCCATTTTACTCACAAGTACTGACTGCAAACCTGATGGAAACATATCCACATAACTTCCCACATGATACTGAGTTCATTCAAACATTTTCCATGATTCTGCTCAACAAGATAAAAATGTTGTTCTCAGTGCATGCAATGCATGTACATTGAAAGTGTATTCATTTCCATTTTCCTCAGAAGTACTAACTGCAAACCTTATGGAAACATATCCACAGAACTTCCTTCATGATTCTAAGTTGTATGAAACCTGCATTATTGCTCTGCACATCAAGAAAAAGAAGTTGGTTTCTCAGAGCGTTGAATGCTTTGACATTTAAAGCAGTATACATTTCAACTTCACTCCAATCTACTGACTGCAAACTTTATGGAAACATGATAACTTAACTTCCCACATGATACTGAGTTTTTTGAAACCATTTCCTTGACTCTACTCAACAAGACAAAATAGTTGTTATCTCAGAGCATAGAATGCATTTACATTGAAAGTGTATTCATTTCCATTTTACTCACAAGTACTGACTGCAAAACTTATGGAAACATATCCACATAACTTCCCACAAGATTCTGAGTTGTTAGAAACCTGCATCATTGCTGTACACAGCAAGATAAAAAAGAGGACTTCTCGGTGCGTTGAATGTTTTGATATGAAAAGCAGTATACATTTCAATTTTACTCCAACCTACTGACTTCAAACTTTATGGAAACATCCTCACTTAACTTCCCACATGATACTGAGTTCATTGAAACCTTCTCCATGAGTCTGCTCAACAAGACAAAAAAGTTGTTATCTCAGAGCATACAATGCATTTGCATTGAAAGTGTATTCATTTCCATTTTACTCACAAGTACTGACTGCAAACCTTATGGAAACATATCCACATAACTTCACACATGATTCCCAGTTGTTTGAAACCTGCATCATTGCTGTACACAGCAAGATAAAAAAGAGGACTTCTCAGTGCGTTGAATGCTTTGACATTAAAAGCAGTGTACATTTCAATTTTACTCCAACCTACTGACTTCAAACTTTATGGAAACATCCTCACTTAACTTCCCACATGATACTGAGTAAAATGAAACCATTTCCTGGACCCTGTTCAACAAGACAAAAAAGTTGTTATCTCAGAGCATACAATGCATTTACATTGAAAGTGTATTCATTTCCATTTTATTCACAAGTGCTGACTGCAAACCTTATGGAAACATATCCAGATAACTTCCTTCATGATTCTAAGTTGTATGAAACCTGCATCATTGCTCTGCACATCAAGATAAAAAAGTTGATTTCTCAGTGCGTTGAATGCTTTGACATTAAAAGCAGTATACATTTCAACTTTACTCCAATCTAGTGACTGCAAACTTTATGGAAACATCCTAACTTAACTTCCCACATGATTCTGAGTTCATTCAAACCTTTTCCATGATTCTCCTCAATAAGATAAAAAAGTTGTTATCTCAGAGCATAGAATGCATTTACATTGAAAGTGTAATCATTTCCATTTTACTCACAAGTACTGACTGCAAACCTGATGGAAACATATCCACATAACTTCCCACATGATTCTGAGTTGTTTGAAACCTGCATCATTGCTGTACACAGCAAGATAAAAAAGAGGATTTCTCAGTGCGTTGAATGGTTTGACATTAAAAGCAGTATACATTTCAATTTTACTCCAAACTACTGACTGCAAACTTTATGAAAACATCCAAACATAACTTCCCACATGATACTGAGTTCATTGAAACCTTTTCCATGAGTCTGCTCAACAAGATAAAAAAGGTGTTATCTCAGTGCATAGAAAGCATTTACATTGAAAGTGTATTCATTTCCATTTTACTCACAAGTACTGACTGCAAACCTTATGGAAACATATCCAGATAACTTCCCACATGATTCTGAGTTGTTTGAAACCTGCATCATTGCTGTGCACATCAAGATAAAAAAGTGGCTTTCTCAGCACGTTGAATGCTTTCACATTAAAAGCAGTATACATTTCAATTTTACTCCTACCTACTGACTTCAAACTTTATGGAAACATGATAACTTAACTTCCCACATGATACTGAGTTCATTGAAACCATTTCCTTGACTCTGCTCAACAAGACAAAATAGTTGTTATCTCAGAGCATACAATGCATTGACATTGAAAGTGTATTCATTTCCATTTTACTCACAAGTACTGACTGCAAAACTTATGGAAACATATCCACATAACTTCCCAGATGATTCTGAGTTGTTTGAAACCTGCATCATTGCTGTGCACATCAAGATAAAAAAGTGGCTTTCTCAGCACGTTGAATGCTTTCACATTAAAAGCAGTATACATTTCAATTTTACTCCAACCTACTGACTTCAAACTTTATGGAAACATCCTCACTTAACTTCCCACATGATACTGAGTTCATTGAAACCATTTCCTGGACTCTGCTCAACAAGACAATAAAGTTGTTATCTCAGTGCATACAATGTATTTACATTGAAAGTGTATTCCTTTCCATTTTACTCAGAAGTACTTACTGCAAACCTTATGGAAACATATCCACAGAACTTCCTTCATGATTCTAAGTTGTATGAAACCTGCATTATTGCTCTGCACATCAAGATAAAAAAGTTGTTTTCTCAGAGCGTTGAATGCTTTGACATTTAAAGCAGTATACATTTCAACTTTACTCCAATCTACTGACTGCAAACTTTATGGAAACAACCTAACTTGACTTCCCACATGATACTGAGTTCATTGAAACCATTTCCATAGCTCTTCTCAACAAGACAAAAAAGTTGTTATCTCAGAGCATACAATGCATTTACATTGAAAGTGTATTCATTTCCATTTTACTCACAAGTACTGACTGCAAACCTTATGGAAACATATCCACATAACTTACCACATGATTCTGAGTTGTTTGAAACCTGCATCATTGCTGTGCACATCAAGATAAAAAAGTGGCTTTCTCAGCACGTTGAATGCTTTCACATTAAAACCAGTGTACATTTCCATTTTACTCCTACCTACTGACTTCAAACTTTATGGAAACATGATAACTTAACTTCCCACATGATACTGAGTTCATTGAAACCATTTCCTGGACTGTGCTCAACAAGACAAAAAAGTTGTTATCTCAGAGCATACAATGCATTTACATGGAAAGTGTATTCATTTCCATTTTTCTCACAAGTACTGACTGCAAAACTTATGGAAACCTATCCACATAACTACCCACATGATTCTGAGTTGTTACAAACCTCCATCAGTGCTGTACACAGCAAGATAAAAAAGAGGATTTCTCAGTGCGTTGAATGCTTTGATATTAAAAGCAGTATACATTTCAATATTACTCCAAACTACTGACTGCAAACTTTATGGAAACATCCAAACATAACTTCCCACATGATACTGACTTCATTGAAACCTTCTCCATGAGTCTGCTCAACAAGACAAAAAAGTTGTTATTTCAGAGCATACAATGCATTTATATTGAAAGTGTATTCATTTCCATTTTACTCACAAGTGCTGACTGCAAACCTTATGGAAACATATCCACATAACTTCCTTCATGATTCTGAGTTGTTAGAAACCTGCATCATTGCTGTACACAGCAAGATAAAAAAGAGGGCTTCTCAGTGCGTTGAATGCTTTGACATTAAAAGCAGTATACATTTCAATTTTACTCCAACCTACTGACTACAAACTTTATAGAAACATCCTCACTTAACTTCCCACATGATACTGAGTTCATTGAAACCATTTCCTGGACTCTGATCAACAAGACAAAAAAGATGTTATCTCAGAGCATACAATGCATTTACATTGAAAGTGTATTCATTTCCATTTTACTCACAAGTGCTGACTGCAAACCTTATGGAAAGATATCCACATAACTTCCTTCATGATTCTAAGTTGTATGAAACCTGCATCATTGCTCTGCACATCAAGATAAAAAAGTTGATTTCTCAGTGCGTTGAATGCTTTGACATTAAAAGCAGTACACATTTCAACTTTACTCCAATCTACTGACTGCAAACTTTATGGAAACATCCTAACTTAAATTCCCACATGATTCTGAGTTCATTCAAACCTTTTCCATGATTCTGCTCAACAAGATAAAAAAGTTATTATCTCAGTGCATAGAATACATTTACATTGAAAGTGTAATCATTTCCACTTTACTCACAAGTACTGACTACAAACCTGATGGAAACATATCCACATAACTTCCCACATGATTCTGAGTTGTTTGAAACCTGCATCATTGCTGTACACAGCAAGATAAAAAGAGGATTTCTCAGTGCGTTGAATGCTTTGACATTAAAAGCAGTACACATTTCAACTTTACTCCAATCTACTGACTGCAAACTTCATGGATACATCCTAACATAACTTCCCACATGATACTGACTTCATTGAAAACTTTTCCATGAGTCTGCTCAAGAAGAAAAAAAAGGTGTTATCTCTGTGCATAGAAAGCATTTACATTGAAAGTGTAATCATTTCCATTTTACTCACAAGTACTGACTGCAAACCTTATGGAAACATATCCACATAACTTCCTTCATGATTCTAAGTTGTATGAAACCTGCATTATTGCTCTGCACATCAAGAAAAAGAAGTTGGTTTCTCAGAGCGTTGAATGCTTTGACATTTAAAGCAGTATACATTTCAACTTTACTCCAATCTACTGACTGCAAACTTTATGGAAACATCCTAACTTAACTTCCCACATGATACTGTGTTCATTGAAACCTTTTGCATAGCTCTGCTCAACAAGACAAAAAAGTTGTTATCTCAGAGCATAGAATGCATTTACATTGAAAGTGTATTCATTTCCATTTTACTCACAAGTACTGACTGCAAAACTTATGGAAACATATCCACATAACTTCCCACAAGATTCTGAGTTGTTAGAAACCTGCATCATTGCTGTACACAGCAAGATAAAAAAGAGGACTTCTCGGTGCGTTCAATGTTTTGATATGAAAAGCAGTATACATTTCAATTTTACTCCAACCTACTGACTTCAAACTTTATGGAAACATCCTCACTTAACTTCCCACATGATACTGAGTTCATTGAAACCATTTCCTGGACTCTGCTCAACTAGGCAAAAAAGTTGTTATCTCAGAGCATAGAATGCATTTACATTGAAAGTGTATTCATTTCCATTTTACTCACAAGTACTGACTGCAAAACTTATGGAAACTTATCCACATAACTACCCACATGATTCTGAGTTGTTAGAAACCTGCATCAGTGCTGTACACAGCAAGATAAAAAAGAGGATTTCTCAGTGCGTTGAATGCTTTGACATTAAAAGCAGTATACATTTCAATTTTACTCAAAACTACTGACTGCAAATTTTATGGAAACATCCAAACATAACTTCCCACATGATACTGACTTCATTGAAACCTTCTCCATGAGTCTGCTCAACAAGACAAAAAAGTTGTTATCTCAGAGCATACAATGCATTTGCATTGAAAGTGTATTCATTTCCATTTTACTCACAAGTACTGACTGCAAACCTTATGGAAACATATCCACATAACTTCCCACATGATTCCCAGTTGTTTGAAACCTGCATCATTGCTGTACACAGCAAGATAAAAAAGAGGACTTCTCAGTGCGTTGAATGCTTTGACATTAAAAGCAGTGTACATTTCAATTTTACTCCAACCTACTGACTTCAAACTTTATGGAAACATCCTCACTTAACTTCCCACATGATACTGAGTAAAATGAAACCATTTCCTGGACCCTGTTCAACAAGACAAAAAAGTTGTTATCTCAGAGCATACAATGCATTTACATTGAAAGTGTATTCATTTCCATTTTATTCACAAGTGCTGACTGCAAACCTTACGGAAACATATCCAGATAACTTCCTTCATGATTCTAAGTTGTATGAAACCTGCATCATTGCTCTGCACATCAAGATAAAAAAGTTGATTTCTCAGTGCGTTGAATGCTTTGACATTAAAAGCAGTATACATTTCAACTTTACTCCAATCTAGTGACTGCAAACTTTATGGAAACATCCTAACTTAACTTCCCACATGATTCTGAGTTCATTCAAACCTTTTCCATGATTCTCCTCAACAAGATAAAAAAGTTGTTATCTCAGAGCATCGAATGCATTTACATTGAAAGTGTAATCATTTCCATTTTACTCACAAGTACTGACTGCAAACCTGATGGAAACATATCCACATAACTTCCCACATGATTCTGAGTTGTTTGAAACCTGCATCATTGTTGTACACAGCAAGATAAAAAATAGGATTTCTCAGTGCGTTGAATGCTTTGACATTAAAAGCAGTATACATTTCAACTTTACTCCAATCTAGTGACTGCAAACTTTATGGAAACATCCTAACTTAACTTCCCACATGATTCTGAGTTCATTCAAACCTTTTCCATGATTCTCCTCAACAAGATAAAAAAGTTGTTATCTCAGAGCATAGAATGCATTTACATTGAAAGTGTAATCATTTCCATTTTACTCACAAGTACTGACTGCAAACCTGATGGAAACATATCCACATAACTTCCCACATGATTCTGAGTTGTTTGAAACCTGCATCATTGTTGTACACAGCAAGATAAAAAATAGGATTTCTCAGTGCGTTGAATGCTTTGACATTAAAAGCAGTATACATTTCAACTTTACTCCAATCTAGTGACTGCAAACTTTATGGAAACATCCTAACTTAACTTCCCACATGATTCTGAGTTCATTCAAACCTTTTCCATGATTCTCCTCAACAAGATAAAAAAGTTGTTATCTCAGAGCATAGAATGCATTTACATTGAAAGTGTAATCATTTCCATTTTACTCACAAGTACTGACTGCAAACCTGATGGAAACATATCCACATAACTTCCCACATGATACTGAGTTCATTCAAACATTTTCCATGATTCTGCTCAACAAGATAAAAATGTTGTTCTCAGTGCATGCAATGCATGTACATTGAAAGTGTATTCATTTCCATTTTCCTCAGAAGTACTAACTGCAAACCTTATGGAAACATATCCACAGAACTTCCTTCATGATTCTAAGTTGTATGAAACCTGCATTATTGCTCTGCACATCAAGAAAAAGAAGTTGGTTTCTCAGAGCGTTGAATGCTTTGACATTTAAAGCAGTATACATTTCAACTTCACTCCAATCTACTGACTGCAAACTTTATGGAAACATGATAACTTAACTTCCCACATGATACTGAGTTTTTTGAAACCATTTCCTTGACTCTACTCAACAAGACAAAATAGTTGTTATCTCAGAGCATAGAATGCATTTACATTGAAAGTGTATTCATTTCCATTTTACTCACAAGTACTGACTGCAAAACTTATGGAAACATATCCACATAACTTCCCACAAGATTCTGAGTTGTTAGAAACCTGCATCATTGCTGTACACAGCAAGATAAAAAAGAGGACTTCTCGGTGCGTTGAATGTTTTGATATGAAAAGCAGTATACATTTCAATTTTACTCCAACCTACTGACTTCAAACTTTATGGAAACATCCACACTTAACTTCCCACATGATACTGAGTTCATTGAAACCTTCTCCATGAGTCTGCTCAACAAGACAAAAAAGTTGTTATCTCAGAGCATACAATGCATTTGCATTGAAAGTGTATTCATTTCCATTTTACTCACAAGTACTGACTGCAAACCTTATGGAAACATATCCACATAACTTCACACATGATTCCCAGTTGTTTGAAACCTGCATCATTGCTGTACACAGCAAGATAAAAAAGAGGACTTCTCAGTGCGTTGAATGCTTTGACATTAAAAGCAGTGTACATTTCAATTTTACTCCAACCTACTGACTTCAAACTTTATGGAAACATCCTCACTTAACTTCCCACATGATACTGAGTAAAATGAAACCATTTCCTGGACCCTGTTCAACAAGACAAAAAAGTTGTTATCTCAGAGCATACAATGCATTTACATTGAAAGTGTATTCATTTCCATTTTATTCACAAGTGCTGACTGCAAACCTTATGGAAACATATCCAGATAACTTCCTTCATGATTCTAAGTTGTATGAAACCTGCATCATTGCTCTGCACATCAAGATAAAAAAGTTGATTTCTCAGTGCGTTGAATGCTTTGACATTAAAAGCAGTATACATTTCAACTTTACTCCAATCTAGTGACTGCAAACTTTATGGAAACATCCTAACTTAACTTCCCACATGATTCTGAGTTCATTCAAACCTTTTCCATGATTCTCCTCAATAAGATAAAAAAGTTGTTATCTCAGAGCATAGAATGCATTTACATTGAAAGTGTAATCATTTCCATTTTACTCACAAGTACTGACTGCAAACCTGATGGAAACATATCCACATAACTTCCCACATGATTCTGAGTTGTTTGAAACCTGCATCATTGCTGTACACAGCAAGATAAAAAAGAGGATTTCTCAGTGCGTTGAATGGTTTGACATTAAAAGCAGTATACATTTCAATTTTACTCCAAACTACTGACTGCAAACTTTATGAAAACATCCAAACATAACTTCCCACATGATACTGAGTTCATTGAAACCTTTTCCATGAGTCTGCTCAACAAGATAAAAAAGGTGTTATCTCAGTGCATAGAAAGCATTTACATTGAAAGTGTATTCATTTCCATTTTACTCACAAGTACTGACTGCAAACCTTATGGAAACATATCCAGATAACTTCCCACATGATTCTGAGTTGTTTGAAACCTGCATCATTGCTGTGCACATCAAGATAAAAAAGTGGCTTTCTCAGCACGTTGAATGCTTTCACATTAAAAGCAGTATACATTTCAATTTTACTCCTACCTACTGACTTCAAACTTTATGGAAACATGATAACTTAACTTCCCACATGATACTGAGTTCATTGAAACCATTTCCTTGACTCTGCTCAACAAGACAAAATAGTTGCTATCTCAGAGCATACAGTGCATTTACATTGAAAGAGTATTCATTTCCATTTTACTCACAAGTACTGACTGCAAACCTTATGGAAACATATCCACATAACTTCCTTCATGATTCTAAGTTGTATGAAACCTGCATCATTGCTCTGCACATCAAGATAACAAAGTTGATTTCTCAGTGCGTTGAATGCTTTGACATTAAAAGCAGTATACATTTCAACTTTACTCCAATACTGACTGCAAACTTTATGGAAACATCCTAAAATAACTTCCCACATGATACTGACTTCATTGAAACCTTTTCCATGAGTCTGCTCAACAAGATAAAAAAGTTGTTATCTCAGTGCATAGAAAGCATTTACATTGAAAGTGTATTCATTTCCATTTTACTCACAAGTACTGATTGCAAACCTTATGGAAACATATCCACATAACTTCCCAGATGATTCTGAGTTGTTTGAAACCTGCATCATTGCTGTGCACATCAGGATAAAAAAGTGGCTTTCTCAGCACGTTGAATGCTTTCACATTAAAACCAGTATACATTTCAATTTTACACCTACCTACTGACTTCAAACTTTATGGAAACATGATAACTTAACTTCCCACATGATACTGAGTTCATTGAAACCATTTCCTTGACTCTGCTCAACAAGACAAAATAGTTGTTATCTCAGAGCATACAATGCATTTACATTGAAAGTGTATTCATTTCCATTTTACTCACAAGTACTGACTGCAAAACTTATGGAAACATATCCACATAACTTCCCACATGATTCTGAGTTGTTTGAAACCTGCATCATTGCTGTACACAGCAAGATAAAAAAGAGGATTTCTCAGGGCGTTGAATGCCTCTACATTAAAAGCAGTATACATTTCAATATTTCTCCAACCTACTGATTTCAAACTTTATGGAAACATTCTCACTTAACTTCCCACATGATACTGAGTTCACTCAAACCTTTTCCATGATTCTGCTCAACAAGATAAAAATGTTGTTCTCAGTGCATGCAATGTATGTACATTGAAAGTGTATTCATTTCCATTTTCCTCAGAAGTCCTAACTGCAAACCTTATGGAAACATATCCCCAGAACTTCCTTCATGATTCTAAGTTGTATGAAACCTGCATTATTGCTCTGCACATCAAGATAAAAAAGTTGGTTTCTCAGAGCATACAATGCTTTTACATTGAAAGTGTATTCATTTCCATTTTACTCACAAGTACTGACTGCAAACCTTATGGAAACATATCCACATAACTTCCCACATGATTCTGAGTTGTTTGAAACCTGCATCATTGCTGTGCACATCAAGATAAAAAAAGTGGCTTTCACAGCACGTTGAATGCTTTCACATTAAAAGCAGTATACATTTCAATTTTACTCCTACCTACTGACTTCAAACTTTATGGAAACATCCTCACTTAACTTCCCACATGATACTGAGTTCATTGAAACCATTTCCTGGACTCTGCTAAACAAGGCAAAAAAGTTGTTACCTCAGAGCATTAAATGCATTTACATTGAAAGTGTATTCATTTCCATTTTACTCACAAGTACTGACTGCAAAACTTATGGAAACTTATCCACATAACAACCCACATGATTCTGAGTTGTTAGAAACCTGCATCAGTGCTGTACACAGCAAGATAAAAAAGAGGATTTCCCAGTGCGTTGAATGCTTTGACATTAAAAGCAGTATACATTTCAACTTTACTCCTATACTGACTGCAAACTTTATGGAAACATCCTAAAAGAACTTCCCACATGATACTGACTTCATTGAAACCTTTTCCATGAGTCTGCTCAACAAGATAAAAAAGTTGTTATCTCAGTGCATAGAAAGCATTTACATTGAAAGTGTATTCATTTCCATTTTACTCACAAGTACTGATTGCAAACCTTATGGAAACATATCCACATAACTTCCCGGATGATTCTGAGTTGTTTGAAACCTGCATCATTGCTGTGCACATCAAGATAAAAAAGTGGCTTTCTCAGCACGTTGAATGCTTTCACATTAAAACCAGTATACATTTCAATTTTACACCTACCTACTGACTTCAAACTTTATGGAAACATGATAACTTAACTTCCCACATGATACTGAGTTCATTGAAACCATTTCCTTGACTCTGCTCAACAAGACAAAATAGTTGTTATCTCAGAGCATACAATGCATTTACATTGAAAGTGTATTCATTTCCATTTTACTCACAAGTACTGACTGCAAAACTTATGGAAACATATCCACATAACTTCCCACATGATTCTGAGTTGTTTGAAACCTACATCATTGCTGTACACAGCAAGATAAAAAAGAGGATTTCTCAGGGCCTTGAATGCCTCTACATTAAAAGCAGTATACATTTCAATATTTCTCCAACCTACTGATTTCAAACTTTATGGAAACATTCTCACTTAACTTCCCACATGATACTGAGTTCACTCAAACCTTTTCCATGATTCTGCTCAACAAGATAAAAATGTTGTTCTCAGTGCATGCAATGTATGTACATTGAAAGTGTATTCATTTCCATTTTCCTCAGAAGTCCTAACTGCAAACCTTATGGAAACATATCCCCAGAACTTCCTTCATGATTCTAAGTTGTATGAAACCTGCATTATTACTCTGCACATCAAGATAAAAAAGTTGGTTTCTCAGAGCATACAATGCTTTTACATTGAAAGTGTATTCATTTCCATTTTACTCACAAGTACTGACTGCAAACCTTATGGAAACATATCCACATAACTTCCCACATGATTCTGAGTTGTTTGAAACCTTCATCATTGCTGTGCACATCAAGATAAAAAAAGTGGCTTTCACAGCACGTTGAATGCTTTCACATTAAAAGCAGTATACATTTCAATTTTACTCCGACCTACTGACTTCAAACTTTATGGAAACATCCTCACTTAACTTCCCACATGATACTGAGTTCATTGAAACCATTTCCTGGACTCTGCTAAACAAGGCAAAAAAGTTGTTACCTCAGAGCATTCAATGCATTTACATTGAAAGTGTATTCATTTCCATTTTACTCACAAGTACTGACTGCAAAACTTATGGAAACTTATCCACATAACAACCCACATGATTCTGAGTTGTTAGAAACCTGCATCAGTGCTGTACACAGCAAGATAAAAAAGAGGATTTCTCAGTGCGTTGAATGCTTTGACATTAAAAGCAGTATACATTTCAATTTTACTCCAAACTACTGACTGCAAACTTTATGGAAACATCCAAACATAACTCCCCACATGATACTGACCTCATTGAAATCTTCTCCATGAGTCTGCTCAACAAGACAAAAAAGTTGTTATCTCAGAGCATACAATGCATTTGCATTGAAAGTGTATTCCTTTCCATTTTACTCACAAGTACTGACTGCAAACCTTATGGAAACATATCCACATAACTTCACACATGATTCCCAGTTGTTTGAAACCTGCATCATTGCTGTACACAGCAAGATAAAAAAGAGGACTTCTCAGTGCGTTGAATGCTTTGACATTAAAAGCAGTGTACATTTCAATTTTACTCCAACCTACTGACTTCAAACTTTATGGAAACATCCTCACTTAACTTCCCACATGATACTGAGTAAAATGAAACCATTTCCTGGACCCTGTTCAACAAGACAAAAAAGTTGTTATCTCAGAGCATACAATGCATTTACATTGAAAGTGTATTCATTTCCATTTTATTCACAAGTGCTGACTGCAAACCTTATGGAAACATATCCAGATAACTTCCTTCATGATTCTAAGTTGTATGAAACCTGCATCATTGCTCTGCACATCAAGATAAAAAAGTTGATTTCTCAGTGCGTTGAATGCTTTGACATTAAAAGCAGTATACATTTCAACTTTACTCCAATCTAGTGACTGCAAACTTTATGGAAACATCCTAACTTAACTTCCCACATGATTCTGAGTTCATTCAAACCTTTTCCATGATTCTCCTCAACAAGATAAAAAAGTTGTTATCTCAGAGCATAGAATGCATTTACATTGAAAGTGTAATCATTTCCATTTTACTCACAAGTACTGACTGCAAACCTGATGGAAACATATCCACATAACTTCCCACATGATTCTGAGTTGTTTGAAACCTGCATCATTGCTGTACACAGCAAGATAAAAAAGAGGATTTCTCAGTGCGTTGAATGGTTTGACATTAAAAGCAGTATACATTTCAATTTTACTCCAAACGACTGACTGCAAACTTTATGGAAACATCCAAACATAACTTCCCACATGATACTGACTTCATTGAAACCTTCTCCATGAGTCTGCTCAACAAGACAAAAAAGTTGTTATCTCAGAGCATAGAATGCATTTGCATTGAAAGAGTATTCATTTCCATTTTACTCACAAGTACTGACTGCAAACCTTATGGAAACATATCCACATAACTTCCTTCATGATTCTAAGTTGTATGAAACCTGCATCATTGCTCTGCACATCAAGATAACAAAGTTGATTTCTCAGTGCGTTGAATGCTTTGACATTAAAAGCAGTATACATTTCAACTTTACTCCAATACTGACTGCAAACTTTATGGAAACATCCTAAAATAACTTCCCACATGATACTGACTTCATTGAAACCTTTTCCATGAGTCTGCTCAACAAGATAAAAAAGTTGTTATCTCAGTGCATAGAAAGCATTTACATTGAAAGTGTATTCATTTCCATTTTACTCACAAGTACTGATTGCAAACCTTATGGAAACATATCCACATAACTTCCCAGATGATTCTGAGTTGTTTGAAACCTGCATCATTGCTGTGCACATCAAGATAAAAAAGTGGCTTTCTCAGCACGTTGAATGCTTTCACATTAAAACCAGTATACATTTCAATTTTACACCTACCTACTGACTTCAAACTTTATGGAAACATCCTCACTTAACTTCCCACATGATACTCTGTTCATTCAAACCATTTCCTGGACTCTGCTCAACAAGAGAATAAAGTTGTTATCTCAGTGCATACAATGCATTTACATTGAAAGTGTATTCATTTCCATTTTACTCAGAAGTACTTACTGCAAACCTTATGGAAACATATCCACAGAACTTCCTTCATGATTCTAAGTTGTATGAAACCTGCATTATTGCTCTGCACATCAAGATAAAAAAGTTGTTTTCTCAGAGCGTTGAATGCTTTGACATTTAAAGCAGTATACATTTCAACTTTACTCCAATCTACTGACTGCAAACTTTATGGAAACAACCTAACTTCACTTCCCACATGATACTGAGTTCATTGAAACCATTTCCATAGCTCTTCTCAACAAGACAAAAAAGTTGTTATCTCAGAGCATACAATGCATTTACATTGAAAGTGTATTCATTTCCATTTTACTCACAAGTACTGACTGCAAAACTTATGGAAACATATCCACATAACTACCCACATGATTCTGAGTTGTTAGAAACCTCCATCAGTGCTGTACACAGCAAGATAAAAAAGAGGATTTCTCAGTGCGTTGAATGCTTTTATATGAAAAGCAGTATACATTTCAATATTACTCCAAACTACTGACTGCAAACTTTATGGAAACATCCAAACATAACTACCCACATGATACTGACTTCATTGAAACCTTCTCCATGAGTCTGCTCAACAAGACAAAAAAGTTGTTATTTCAGAGCATACAATGCATTTATATGGAAAGTGTATTCATTTCCATTTTACTCACAAGTGCTGACTGCAAAACTTATGGAAACATATCCACATAACTTCCTTCATGATTCTGAGTTGTTAGAAACCTGCATCATTGCTGTACACAGCAAGATAAAAAAGAGGGCTTCTCAGTGCGTTGAATGCTTTTACATTAAAAGCAGTATACATTTCAATTTTACTCCAACCTACTGACTACAAACTTTATAGAAACATCCTCACTTAACTTCCCACATGATACTGAGTTCATTGAAACCATTTCCTGGACTCTGATCAACAAGACAAAAAAGATGTTATCTCAGAGCATACAATGCATTTACATTGAAAGTGTATTCATTTCCATTTTATTCACAAGTGCTGACTGCAAACCTTATGGAAAGATATCCACATAACTTCCTTCATGATTCTAAGTTGTATGAAACCTGCATCATTGCTCTGCAGATCAAGATAAAAAAGTTGATTTCTCAGTGCGTTGAATGCTTTGACATTAAAAGCAGTACACATTTCAACTTTACTCCAATCTACTGACTGCAAACTTTATGGAAACATCCTAACTTAACTTCCCACATGATTCTGAGTTCATTCAAACCTTTTCCATGATTCTGCTCAACAAGATAAAAAAGTTATTATCTCAGTGCATAGAATACATTTACATTGAAAGTGTAATCATTTCCACTTTACTCACAAGTACTGACTACAAACCTGATGGAAACATATCCACATAACTTCCCACATGATTCTGAGTTGTTTGAAACCTGCATCATTGCTGTACACAGCAAGATAAAAAGAGGATTTCTCAGTGCGTTGAATGCTTTGACATTAAAAGCAGTACACATTTCAACTTCACTCCAATCTACTGACTGCAAACTTCATGGATACATCCTAACATAACTTCCCACATGATACTGACTTCATTGAAACCTTTTCCATGAGTCTGCTCAAGAAGAAAAAAAAGGTGTTATCTCAGTGCATAGAAAGCATTTACATTGAAAGTGTAATCATTTCCATTTTACTCACAAGTACTGACTGCAAACCTTATGGAAACATATCCACATAACTTCCTTCATGATTCTAAGTTGTATGAAACCTGCATTATTGCTCTGCACATCAAGAAAAAGAAGTTGGTTTCTCAGAGCGTTGAATGCTTTGACATTTAAAGCAGTATACATTTCAACTTCACTCCAATCTACTGACTGCAAACTTTATGGAAACATCCTAACTTAACTTCCCACATGATACTGTGTTCATTGAAACCTTTTGCATAGCTCTGCTCAACAAGACAAAAAAGTTGTTATCTCAGAGCATAGAATGCATTTACATTGAAAGTGTATTCATTTGCATTTTACTCACAAGTACTGACTGCAAAACTTATGGAAACATATCCACATAACTTCCCACAAGATTCTGAGTTGTTAGAAACCTGCATCATTGCTGTACACAGCAAGATAAAAAAGAGGACTTCTCGGTGCGTTGAATGTTTTGATATGAAAAGCAGTATACATTTCAATTTTACTCCAACCTACTGACTTCAAACTTTATGGAAACATCCTCACTTAACTTCCCACATGATACTGAGTTCATTGAAACCATTTCCTGGACTCTGCTCAACAAGGCAAAAAAGTTGTTATCTCAGAGCATACAATGCATTTACATTGAAAGTGTATTCATTTCCATTTTACTCACAAGTACTGACTGCAAAACTTATGGAAACTTATCCACATAATTACCCACATGATTCTGAGTTGTTAGAAACCTGCATCAGTGCTGTACACAGCAAGATAAAAAAGAGGACTTCTCGGTGCGTTGAATGTTTTGATATGAAAAGCAGTATACATTTCAATTTTACTCCAACCTACTGACTTCAAACTTTATGGAAACATCCTCACTTAACTTCCCACATGATACTGAGTTCATTGAAACCTTCTCCATGAGTCTGCTCAACAAGACAAAAAAGTTGTTATCTCAGAGCATACAATGCATTTGCATTGAAAGTGTATTCATTTCCATTTTACTCACAAGTACTGACTGCAAACCTTATGGAAACATATCCACATAACTTCACACATGATTCCCAGTTGTTTGAAACCTGCATCATTGCTGTACACAGCAAGATAAAAAAGAGGACTTCTCAGTGCGTTGAATGCTTTGACATTAAAAGCAGTGTACATTTCAATTTTACTCCAACCTACTGACTTCAAACTTTATGGAAACATCCTCACTTAACTTCCCACATGATACTGAGTAAAATGAAACCATTTCCTGGACCCTGTTCAACAAGACAAAAAAGTTGTTATCTCAGAGCATACAATGCATTTACATTGAAAGTGTATTCATTTCCATTTTATTCACAAGTGCTGACTGCAAACCTTATGGAAACATATCCAGATAACTTCCTTCATGATTCTAAGTTGTATGAAACCTGCATCATTGCTCTGCACATCAAGATAAAAAAGTTGATTTCTCAGTGCGGTGAATGCTTTGACATTAAAAGCAGTATACATTTCAACTTTACTCCAATCTAGTGACTGCAAACTTTATGGAAACATCCTAACTTAACTTCCCACATGATTCTGAGTTCATTCAAACCTTTTCCATGATTCTCCTCAACAAGATAAAAAAGTTGTTATCTCAGAGCATAGAATGCATTTACATTGAAAGTGTAATCATTTCCATTTTACTCACAAGTACTGACTGCAAACCTGATGGAAACATATCCACATAACTTCCCACATGATTCTGAGTTGTTTGAAACCTGCATCATTGCTGTACACAGCAAGATAAAAAAGAGAATTTCTCAGTGCGTTGAATGGTTTGACATTAAAAGCAGTATACATTTCAATTTTACTCCAAACTACTGACTGCAAACTTTATGAAAACATCCAAACATAACTTCCCACATGATACTGACTTCATTGAAACCTTCTCCATGAGTCTGCTCAACAAGACAAAAAAGTTGTTATCTCAGAGCATACAATGCATTTGCATTGAAAGTGTATTCATTTCCATTTTATTCACAAGTACTGACTGCAAACCTTATGGAAACATATCCACATAACTTCCTTCATGATTCTAAGCTGTATGAAACCTGCATCATTGCTCTGCACATCAAGATAACAAAGTTGATTTCTCAGTGCGTTGAATACTTTGACATTAAAAGCAGTACACATTTCAACTTTACTCCAATCTACTGACTGCAAACTTTATGGAAACATCCTCACTTAACTTCCCACATGATACTGAGTTCATTGAAACCATTTCCTGGACTCTGCTCAACAAGACAAAAAAGTTGTTATCTCAGAGCATACAATGCATTTACATTGGAAGTGTATTCATCTCCATTTTACTCACAAGTGCTGACTGCAAACCTTATGGAAACATATCCACAGAACTTCTTTCATGATTCCAAGTTGTATGAAACCTGCATCATTGCTCTGCACATCAAGATAACAAAGTTGATTTCTCAGTGCGTTGAATGCTTTGACATTAAAAGCAGTATACATTTCAACTTTACTCCAATACTGACTGCAAACTTTATGGAAACATCCTAACATAACTTCCCACATGATACTGAGTTCATTGAAACCTTTTCCATGAGTCTGCTCAACAAGATAAAAAAGGTGTTATCTCAGTGCATAGAAAGCATTTACATTGAAAGTGTATTCATTTCCATTTTACTCACAAGTACTGACTGCAAACCTTATGGAAACATATCCAGATAACTTCCCACATGATTCTGAGTTGTTTGAAACCTGCATCATTGCTGTGCACTTCAAGATAAAAAAGTGGCTTTCTCAGCACGTTGAATGCTTTCACATTAAAAGCAGTATACATTTCAATTTTACTCCTACCTACTGACTTCAAACTTTATGGAAACATGATAACTTAACTTCCCACATGATACTGAGTTCATTGAAACCATTTCCTTGACTCTGCTCAACAAGACAAAATAGTTGCTATCTCAGAGCATACAGTGCATTTACATTGAAAGTGTATTCATTTCCATTTTACTCACAAGTACTGACTGCAAAACTTATGGAAACATATCCACATAACTTCCCACATGATTCTGAGTTGTTTGAAACCTGCATCATTGCTGTACACAGCAAGATAAAAAAGAGGATTTCTCAGGGCGTTGAATGCCTCTACATTAAAAGCAGTATACATTTCAATTTTTCTCCAACCTACTGATTTCAAACTTTATGGAAACATTCTCACTTAACTTCCCACATGATACTGAGTTCACTCAAACCTTTTCCATGATTCTGCTCAACAAGATAAAAATGTTGTTCTCAGTGCATGCAATGTATGTACATTGAAAGTGTATTCATTTCCATTTTCCTCAGAAGTCCTAACTGCAAACCTTATGGAAAGATATCCCCAGAACTTCCTTCATGATTCTAAGTTGTATGAAACCTGCATTATTGCTCTGCACATCAAGATAAAAAAGTTGGTTTCTCAGAGCATACAATGCTTTTACATTGAAAGTGTATTCATTTCCATTTTACTCACAAGTACTGACTGCAAACCTTATGGAAACATATCCACATAACTTCCCACATGATTCTGAGTTGTTTGAAACCTGCATCATTGCTGTGCACATCAAGATAAAAAAAGTGGCTTTCACAGCACGTTGAATGCTTTCACATTAAAAGCAGTATACATTTCAATTTTACTCCTACCTACTGACTTCAAACTTTATGGAAACATCCTCACTTAACTTCCCACATGATACTGAGTTCATTGAAACCATTTCCTGGACTCTGCTAAACAAGGCAAAAAAGTTGTTATCTCAGAGCATTCAATGCATTTACATTGAAAGTGTATTCATTTCCATTTTACTCACAAGTACTGACTGCAAAACTTATGGAAACTTATCCACATAATAACCCACATGATTCTGAGCTGTTAGAAACCTGCATCAGTGCTGTACACAGCAAGATAAAAAAGAGGATTTCTCAGTGCGTTGAATGCTTTGACATTAAAAGCAGTATACATTTCAATTTTACTCCAAACTACTGACTGCAAACTTTATGGAAACATCCAAACATAACTCCCCACATGATACTGACCTCATTGAAATCTTCTCCATGAGTCTGCTCAACAAGACAAAAAAGTTGTTATCTCAGAGCATACAATGCATTTGCATTGAAAGTGTATTCCTTTCCATTTTACTCACAAGTACTGACTGCAAACCTTATGGAAACATATCCACATAACTTCCCACATGATTCTGAGTTGTTTGAAACCTGCATCATTGCTGTGCCCATCAAGATAAAAAAGTGGCTATCTCAGCACGTTGAATGCTTTCACATTAAAAGCAGTATACATTTCAATTTTACTCCTACCTACTGACTTCAAACTTTATGGAAACATGATAACTTAACTTCCCACATGATACTGAGTTCATTGAAACCATTTCCTTGACTCTGCTCAACAAGACAAAATAGTTGTTATCTCAGAGCATACAATGCATTGACATTGAAAGTGTATTCATTTCCATTTTACTCACAAGTACTGACTGCAAAACTTATGGAAACATATCCACATAACTACCTACATGATTCTGAGTTGTTAGAAACCTGCATCAGTGCTGTACACAGCAAGATAAAAAAGAGGATTTCTCAGTGCGTTGAATGGTTTGACATTAAAAGCAGTATACATTTCAATTTTACTCCAAACGACTGACTGCAAACTTTATGGAAACATCCAAACATAACTTCCCACATGATACTGACTTCATTGAAACCTTCTCCATGAGTCTGCTCAACAAGACAAAAAAGTTGTTATCTCAGAGCATAGAATGCATTTGCATTGAAAGAGTATTCATTTCCATTTTACTCACAAGTACTGACTGCAAACCTTATGGAAACATATCCACATAACTTCCTTCATGATTCTAAGTTGTATGAAACCTGCATCATTGCTCTGCACATCAAGATAACAAAGTTGATTTCTCAGTGCGTTGAATGCTTTGACATTAAAAGCAGTATACATTTCAACTTTACTCCAATACTGACTGCAAACTTTATGGAAACATCCTAAAATAACTTCCCACATGATACTGACTTCATTGAAACCTTTTCCATGAGTCTCCTCAACAAGATAAAAAAGTTGTTATCTCAGTGCATAGAAAGCATTTACATTGAAAGTGTATTCATTTCCATTTTACTCACAAGTACTGATTGCAAACCTTATGGAAACATATCCACATAACTTCCCAGATGATTCTGAGTTGTTTGAAACCTGCATCATTGCTGTGCACATCAAGATAAAAAAGTGGCTTTCTCAGCACGTTGAATGCTTTCACATTAAAACCAGTATACATTTCAATTTTACACCTACCTACTGACTTCAAACTTTATGGAAACATGATAACTTAACTTCCCACATGATACTGAGTTCATTGAAACCATTTCCTTGACTCTGCTCAACAAGACAAAATAGTTGTTATCTCAGAGCATACAATGCATTTACATTGAAAGTGTATTCATTTCCATTTTACTCACAAGTACTGACTGCAAAACTTATGGAAACATATCCACATAACTTCCCACATGATTCCCAGTTGTTTGAAACCTGCATCATTGCTGTACACCGCAAGATAAAAAAGAGGACTTCTCAGAGCGTTGAATGCTTTCACATTAAAAGCAGTATACATTTCAATTTTACTCCAACCTACTGACTTCAAACTTTATGGAAACATCCTCACTTAACTTCCCACATGATACTGAGTTCATTCAAACCATTTCCTGGACTCTGCTCAACAAGACAATAAAGTTGTTATCTCAGTGCATACAATGTATTTACATTGAAAGTGTATTCATTTCCATTTTACTCAGAAGTACTTACTGCAAACCTTATGGAAACATATCCACAGAACTTTCTTCATGATTCTAAGTTGTATGAAACCTGCATTATTGCTGTGCACATCAAGATAAAAAAGTTGTTTTCTCAGAGCGTTGAATGCTTTGACATTTAAAGCAGTATACATTTCAACTTTACTCCAATCTACTGACTGCAAACTTTATGGAAACAACCTAACTTCACTTCCCACATGATACTGAGTTCATTGAAACCATTTCCATAGCTCTTCTCAACAAGACAAAAAAGTTGTTATCTCAGAGCATACAATGCATTTACATTGAAAGTGTATTCATTTCCATTTTACTCACAAGTACTGACTGCAAACCTTATGGAAACATATCCACATAACTTACCACATGATTCTGAGTTGTTTGAAACCTGCATCATTGCTGTGCACATCAAGATAAAAAAGTGGCTTTCTCAGCACGTTGAATGCTTTCACATTAAAACCAGTGTACATTTCCATTTTACTCCTACCTACTGACTTCAAACTTTATGGAAACATGATAACTTAACTTCCCACATGATACTGAGTTCATTGAAACCATTTCCTGGACTCTGATCAACAAGACAAAAAAGATGTTATCTCAGAGCATACAATGCATTTACATTGAAAGTGTATTCATTTCCATTTTACTCACAAGTGCTGACTGCAAACCTTATGGAAAGATATCCACATAACTTCCTTCATGATTCTAAGTTGTATGAAACCTGCATCATTGCTCTGCAGATCAAGATAAAAAAGTTGATTTCTCAGTGCGTTGAATGCTTTGACATTAAAAGCAGTACACATTTCAACTTTACTCCAATCTACTGACTGCAAACTTTATGGAAACATCCTAACTTAACTTCCCACATGATTCTGAGTTCATTCAAACCTTTTCCATGATTCTGCTCAACAAGATAAAAAAGTTATTATCTCAGTGCATAGAATACATTTACATTGAAAGTGTAATCATTTCCACTTTACTCACAAGTACTGACTACAAACCTGGTGGAAACATATCCACATAACTTCCCACATGATTCTGAGTTGTTTGAAACCTGCATCATTGCTGTACACAGCAAGATAAAAAGAGGATTTCTCAGTGCGTTGAATGCTTTGACATTAAAAGCAGTACACATTTCAACTTTACTCCAATCTACTGACTGCAAACTTCATGGATACATCCTAACATAACTTCCCACATGATACTGACTTCATTGAAAACTTTTCCATGAGTCTGCTCAAGAAGAAAAAAAAGGTGTTATCTCTGTGCATAGAAAGCATTTACATTGAAAGTGTATTCATTTCCATTTTACCCACAAGTACTGACTGGAAAACTTATGGAAACATATCCACATAACTTCCCACAAGATTCTGAGTTGTTAGAAACCTGCATCATTGCTGTACACAGCAAGATAAAAAAGAGGACTTCTCGGTGCGTTGAATGTTTTGATATGAAAAGCAGTATACATTTCAATTTTACTCCAACCTACTGACTTCAAACTTTATGGAAACATCCTCACTTAACTTCCCACATGATACTGAGTTCATTGAAACCATTTCCTGGACTCTGCTCAACAAGGCAAAAAAGTTGTTATCTCAGAGCATACAATGCATTTACATTGAAAGTGTATTCATTTCCATTTTACTCACAAGTACTGACTGCAAAACTTATGGAAACTTATCCACATAACTACCCACATGATTCTGAGTTGTTAGAAACCTGCATCAGTGCTGTACACAGCAAGATAAAAAAGAGGATTTCTCAGTGCGTTGAATGCTTTGACATTAAAAGCAGTATACATTTCAATTTTACTCAAAACTACTGACTGCAAATTTTATGGAAACATCCAAACATAACTTCCCACATGATACTGACTTCATTGAAACCTTCTCCATGAGTCTGCTCAACAAGACAAAAAAGTTGTTATCTCAGAGCATACAATGCATTTGCATTGAAAGTGTATTCATTTCCATTTTACTCACAAGTACTGACTGCAAACCTTATGGAAACATATCCACATAACTTCCCACATGATTCCCAGTTGTTTGAAACCTGCATCATTGCTGTACACAGCAAGATAAAAAAGAGGACTTCTGAGTGCGTTGAATGCTTTGACATTAAAAGCAGTGTACATTTCAATTTTACTCCAACCTACTGACTTCAAACTTTATGGAAACATCCTCACTTAACTTCCCACATGATACTGAGTAAAATGAAACCATTTCCTGGACCCTGTTCAACAAGACAAAAAAGTTGTTATCTCAGAGCATACAATGCATTTACATTGAAAGTGTATTCATTTCCATTTTATTCACAAGTGCTGACTGCAAACCTTACGGAAACATATCCAGATAACTTCCTTCATGATTCTAAGTTGTATGAAACCTGCATCATTGCTCTGCACATCAAGATAAAAAAGTTGATTTCTCAGTGCGTTGAATGCTTTGACATTAAAAGCAGTATACATTTCAACTTTACTCCAATCTAGTGACTGCAAACTTTATGGAAACATCCTAACTTAACTTCCCACATGATTCTGAGTTCATTCAAACCTTTTCCATGATTCTCCTCAACAAGATAAAAAAGTTGTTATCTCAGAGCATCGAATGCATTTACATTGAAAGTGTAATCATTTCCATTTCACTCACAAGTACTGACTGCAAACCTGATGGAAACATATCCACATAACTTCCCACATGATTCTGAGTTGTTTGAAACCTGCATCATTGTTGTACACAGCAAGATAAAAAATAGGATTTCTCAGTGCGTTTAATGCTTTGACATTAAAAGCAGTATACATTTCAACTTTACTCCAATCTAGTGACTGCAAACTTTATGGAAACATCCTAACTTAACTTCCCACATGATTCTGAGTTCATTCAAACCTTTTCCATGATTCTCCTCAACAAGATAAAAAAGTTGTTATCTCAGAGCATAGAATGCATTTACATTGAAAGTGTAATCATTTCCATTTTACTCACAAGTACTGACTGCAAACCTGATGGAAACATATCCACATAACTTCCCACATGATTCTGAGTTGTTTGAAACCTGCATCATTGTTGTACACAGCAAGATAAAAAATAGGATTTCTCAGTGCGTTGAATGGTTTGACATTAAAAGCAGTATACATTTCAATTTTACTCCAAACTACTGACTGCAAACTTTATGGATACATCCTAACATAACTTCCCACATGATACTGACTTCATTGAAACCTTTTCCATGAGTCTGCTCAACAAGAAAAAAAAGGTGTTACCTCAGTGCATAGAAAGCATTTACATTGAAAGTGTAATCATTTCCATTTTACTCACAAGTACTGACTGCAAACCTGATGGAAACATATCCACATAACTTCCCACATGATACTGAGTTCATTCAAACATTTTCCATGATTCTGCTCAACAAGATAAAAATGTTGTTCTCAGTGCATGCAATGCATGTACATTGAAAGTGTATTCATTTCCATTTTCCTCAGAAGTACTAACTGCAAACCTTATGGAAACATATCCACAGAACTTCCTTCATGATTCTAAGTTGTATGAAACCTGCATTATTGCTCTGCACATCAAGAAAAAGAAGTTGGTTTCTCAGAGCGTTGAATGCTTTGACATTTAAAGCAGTATACATTTCAACTTTACTCCAATCTACTGACTGCAAACTTTATGGAAACATGATAACTTAACTTCCCACATGATACTGAGTTTTTTGAAACCATTTCCTTGACTCTGCTCAACAAGACAAAATAGTTGTTATCTCAGAGCATAGAATGCATTTACATTGAAAGTGTATTCATTTCCATTTTACTCACAAGTACTGACTGCAAAACTTATGGAAACATATCCACATAACTACCTACATGATTCTGAGTTGTTAGAAACCTGCATCAGTGCTGTACACAGCAAGATAAAAAAGAGGATTTCTCAGTGCGTTGAATGGTTTGACATTAAAAGCAGTATACATTTCAATTTTACTCCAAACGACTGACTGCAAACTTTATGGAAACATCCAAACATAACTTCCCACATGATACTGACTTCATTGAAACCTTCTCCATGAGTCTGCTCAACAAGACAAAAAAGTTGTTATCTCAGAGCATAGAATGCATTTGCATTGAAAGAGTATTCATTTCCATTTTACTCACAAGTACTGACTGCAAACCTTATGGAAACATATCCACATAACTTCCTTCATGATTCTAAGTTGTATGAAACCTGCATCATTGCTCTGCACATCAAGATAACAAAGTTGATTTCTCAGTGCGTTGAATGCTTTGACATTAAAAGCAGTATACATTTCAACTTTACTCCAATACTGACAGCAAACTTTATGGAAACATCCTAAAATAACTTCCCACATGATACTGACTTCATTGAAACCTTTTCCATGAGTCTCCTCAACAAGATAAAAAAGTTGTTATCTCAGTGCATAGAAAGCATTTACATTGAAAGTGTATTCATTTCCATTTTACTCACAAGTACTGATTGCAAACCTTATGGAAACATATCCACATAACTTCCCAGATGATTCTGAGTTGTTTGAAACCTGCATCATTGCTGTGCACATCAAGATAAAAAAGTGGCTTTCTCAGCACGTTGAATGCTTTCACATTAAAACCAGTATACATTTCAATTTTACACCTACCTACTGACTTCAAACTTTATGGAAACATGATAACTTAACTTCCCACATGATACTGAGTTCATTGAAACCATTTCCTTGACTCTGCTCAACAAGACAAAATAGTTGTTATCTCAGAGCATACAATGCATTTACATTGAAAGTGTATTCATTTCCATTTTACTCACAAGTACTGACTGCAAAACTTATGGAAACATATCCACATAACTTCCCACATGATTCCCAGTTGTTTGAAACCTGCATCATTGCTGTACACCGCAAGATAAAAAAGAGGACTTCTCAGAGCGTTGAATGCTTTCACATTAAAAGCAGTATACATTTCAATTTTACTCCAACCTACTGACTTCAAACTTTATGGAAACATCCTCACTTAACTTCCCACATGATACTGAGTTCATTCAAACCATTTCCTGGACTCTGCTCAACAAGACAATAAAGTTGTTATCTCAGTGCATACAATGTATTTACATTGAAAGTGTATTCATTTCCATTTTACTCAGAAGTACTTACTGCAAACCTTATGGAAACATATCCACAGAACTTTCTTCATGATTCTAAGTTGTATGAAACCTGCATTATTGCTGTGCACATCAAGATAAAAAAGTTGTTTTCTCAGAGCGTTGAATGCTTTGACATTTAAAGCAGTATACATTTCAACTTTACTCCAATCTACTGACTGCAAACTTTATGGAAACAACCTAACTTCACTTCCCACATGATACTGAGTTCATTGAAACCATTTCCATAGCTCTTCTCAACAAGACAAAAAAGTTGTTATCTCAGAGCATACAATGCATTTACATTGAAAGTGTATTCATTTCCATTTTACTCACAAGTACTGACTGCAAACCTTATGGAAACATATCCACATAACTTACCACATGATTCTGAGTTGTTTGAAACCTGCATCATTGCTGTGCACATCAAGATAAAAAAGTGGCTTTCTCAGCACGTTGAATGCTTTCACATTAAAACCAGTGTACATTTCCATTTTACTCCTACCTACTGACTTCAAACTTTATGGAAACATGATAACTTAACTTCCCACATGATACTGAGTTCATTGAAACCATTTCCTGGACTCTGATCAACAAGACAAAAAAGATGTTATCTCAGAGCATACAATGCATTTACATTGAAAGTGTATTCATTTCCATTTTACTCACAAGTGCTGACTGCAAACCTTATGGAAAGATATCCACATAACTTCCTTCATGATTCTAAGTTGTATGAAACCTGCATCATTGCTCTGCAGATCAAGATAAAAAAGTTGATTTCTCAGTGCGTTGAATGCTTTGACATTAAAAGCAGTACACATTTCAACTTTACTCCAATCTACTGACTGCAAACTTTATGGAAACATCCTAACTTAACTTCCCACATGATTCTGAGTTCATTCAAACCTTTTCCATGATTCTGCTCAACAAGATAAAAAAGTTATTATCTCAGTGCATAGAATACATTTACATTGAAAGTGTAATCATTTCCACTTTACTCACAAGTACTGACTACAAACCTGATGGAAACATATCCACATAACTTCCCACATGATTCTGAGTTGTTTGAAACCTGCATCATTGCTGTACACAGCAAGATAAAAAGAGGATTTCTCAGTGCGTTGAATGCTTTGACATTAAAAGCAGTACACATTTCAACTTTACTCCAATCTACTGACTGCAAACTTCATGGATACATCCTAACATAACTTCCCACATGATACTGACTTCATTGAAAACTTTTCCATGAGTCTGCTCAAGAAGAAAAAAAAGGTGTTATCTCTGTGCATAGAAAGCATTTACATTGAAAGTGTATTCATTTCCATTTTACCCACAAGTACTGACTGGAAAACTTATGGAAACATATCCACATAACTTCCCACAAGATTCTGAGTTGTTAGAAACCTGCATCATTGCTGTACACAGCAAGATAAAAAAGAGGACTTCTCGGTGCGTTGAATGTTTTGATATGAAAAGCAGTATACATTTCAATTTTACTCCAACCTACTGACTTCAAACTTTATGGAAACATCCTCACTTAACTTCCCACATGATACTGAGTTCATTGAAACCATTTCCTGGACTCTGCTCAACAAGGCAAAAAAGTTGTTATCTCAGAGCATACAATGCATTTACATTGAAAGTGTATTCATTTCCATTTTACTCACAAGTACTGACTGCAAAACTTATGGAAACTTATCCACATAACTACCCACATGATTCTGAGTTGTTAGAAACCTGCATCAGTGCTGTACACAGCAAGATAAAAAAGAGGATTTCTCAGTGCGTTGAATGCTTTGACATTAAAAGCAGTATACATTTCAATTTTACTCAAAACTACTGACTGCAAATTTTATGGAAACATCCAAACATAACTTCCCACATGATACTGACTTCATTGAAACCTGCTCCATGAGTCTGCTCAACAAGACAAAAAAGTTGTTATCTCAGAGCATACAATGCATTTGCATTGAAAGTGTATTCATTTCCATTTTACTCACAAGTACTGACTGCAAACCTTATGGAAACATATCCACATAACTTCCCACATGATTCCCAGTTGTTTGAAACCTGCATCATTGCTGTACACAGCAAGATAAAAAAGAGGACTTCTGAGTGCGTTGAATGCTTTGACATTAAAAGCAGTGTACATTTCAATTTTACTCCAACCTACTGACTTCAAACTTTATGGAAACATCCTCACTTAACTTCCCACATGATACTGAGTAAAATGAAACCATTTCCTGGACCCTGTTCAACAAGACAAAAAAGTTGTTATCTCAGAGCATACAATGCATTTACATTGAAAGTGTATTCATTTCCATTTTATTCACAAGTGCTGACTGCAAACCTTACGGAAACATATCCAGATAACTTCCTTCATGATTCTAAGTTGTATGAAACCTGCATCATTGCTCTGCACATCAAGATAAAATGTTGATTTCTCAGTGCGTTGAATGCTTTGACATTAAAAGCAGTATACATTTCAACTTTACTCCAATCTAGTGACTGCAAACTTTATGGAAACATCCTAACTTAACTTCCCACATGATTCTGAGTTCATTCAAACCTTTTCCATGATTCTCCTCAACAAGATAAAAAAGTTGTTATCTCAGAGCATCGAATGCATTTACATTGAAAGTGTAATCATTTCCATTTCACTCACAAGTACTGACTGCAAACCTGATGGAAACATATCCACATAACTTCCCACATGATTCTGAGTTGTTTGAAACCTGCATCATTGTTGTACACAGCAAGATAAAAAATAGGATTTCTCAGTGCGTTTAATGCTTTGACATTAAAAGCAGTATACATTTCAACTTTACTCCAATCTAGTGACTGCAAACTTTATGGAAACATCCTAACTTAACTTCCCACATGATTCTGAGTTCATTCAAACCTTTTCCATGATTCTCCTCAACAAGATAAAAAAGTTGTTATCTCAGAGCATAGAATGCATTTACATTGAAAGTGTAATCATTTCCATTTTACTCACAAGTACTGACTGCAAACCTGATGGAAACATATCCACATAACTTCCCACATGATTCTGAGTTGTTTGAAACCTGCATCATTGTTGTACACAGCAAGATAAAAAATAGGATTTCTCAGTGCGTTGAATGGTTTGACATTAAAAGCAGTATACATTTCAATTTTACTCCAAACTACTGACTGCAAACTTTATGGATACATCCTAACATAACTTCCCACATGATACTGACTTCATTGAAACCTTTTCCATGAGTCTGCTCAACAAGAAAAAAAAGGTGTTACCTCAGTGCATAGAAAGCATTTACATTGAAAGTGTAATCATTTCCATTTTACTCACAAGTACTGACTGCAAACCTGATGGAAACATATCCACATAACTTCCCACATGATACTGAGTTCATTCAAACATTTTCCATGATTCTGCTCAACAAGATAAAAATGTTGTTCTCAGTGCATGCAATGCATGTACATTGAAAGTGTATTCATTTCCATTTTCCTCAGAAGTACTAACTGCAAACCTTATGGAAACATATCCACAGAACTTCCTTCATGATTCTAAGTTGTATGAAACCTGCATTATTGCTCTGCACATCAAGAAAAAGAAGTTGGTTTCTCAGAGCGTTGAATGCTTTGACATTTAAAGCAGTATACATTTCAACTTTACTCCAATCTACTGACTGCAAACTTTATGGAAACATGATAACTTAACTTCCCACATGATACTGAGTTTTTTGAAACCATTTCCTTGACTCTGCTCAACAAGACAAAATAGTTGTTATCTCAGAGCATAGAATGCATTTACATTGAAAGTGTATTCATTTCCATTTTACTCACAAGTACTGACTGCAAAACTTATGGAAACATATCCACATAACTACCTACATGATTCTGAGTTGTTAGAAACCTGCATCAGTGCTGTACACAGCAAGATAAAAAAGAGGATTTCTCAGTGCGTTGAATGGTTTGACATTAAAAGCAGTATACATTTCAATTTTACTCCAAACGACTGACTGCAAACTTTATGGAAACATCCAAACATAACTTCCCACATGATACTGACTTCATTGAAACCTTCTCCATGAGTCTGCTCAACAAGACAAAAAAGTTGTTATCTCAGAGCATAGAATGCATTTGCATTGAAAGAGTATTCATTTCCATTTTACTCACAAGTACTGACTGCAAACCTTATGGAAACATATCCACATAACTTCCTTCATGATTCTAAGTTGTATGAAACCTGCATCATTGCTCTGCACATCAAGATAACAAAGTTGATTTCTCAGTGCGTTGAATGCTTTGACATTAAAAGCAGTATACATTTCAACTTTACTCCAATACTGACTGCAAACTTTATGGAAACATCCTAAAATAACTTCCCACATGATACTGACTTCATTGAAACCTTTTCCATGAGTCTCCTCAACAAGATAAAAAAGTTGTTATCTCAGTGCATAGAAAGCATTTACATTGAAAGTGTATTCATTTCCATTTTACTCACAAGTACTGATTGCAAACCTTATGGAAACATATCCACATAACTTCCCAGATGATTCTGAGTTGTTTGAAACCTGCATCATTGCTGTGCACATCAAGATAAAAAAGTGGCTTTCTCAGCACGTTGAATGCTTTCACATTAAAACCAGTATACATTTCAATTTTACACCTACCTACTGACTTCAAACTTTATGGAAACATGATAACTTAACTTCCCACATGATACTGAGTTCATTGAAACCATTTCCTTGACTCTGCTCAACAAGACAAAATAGTTGTTATCTCAGAGCATACAATGCATTTACATTGAAAGTGTATTCATTTCCATTTTACTCACAAGTACTGACTGCAAAACTTATGGAAACATATCCACATAACTTCCCACATGATTCCCAGTTGTTTGAAACCTGCATCATTGCTGTACACCGCAAGATAAAAAAGAGGACTTCTCAGAGCGTTGAATGCTTTCACATTAAAAGCAGTATACATTTCAATTTTACTCCAACCTACTGACTTCAAACCTTATGGAAACATGATAACTTAACTTCCCACATGATACTGAGTTCATTCAAACCATTTCCTGGACTCTGCTCAACAAGACAATAAAGTTGTTATCTCAGTGCATACAATGTATTTACATTGAAAGTGTATTCATTTCCATTTTACTCAGAAGTACTTACTGCAAACCTTATGGAAACATATCCACAGAACTTTCTTCATGATTCTAAGTTGTATGAAACCTGCATTATTGCTGTGCACATCAAGATAAAAAAGTTGTTTTCTCAGAGCGTTGAATGCTTTGACATTTAAAGCAGTATACATTTCAACTTTACTCCAATCTACTGACTGCAAACTTTATGGAAACAACCTAACTTCACTTCGCACATGATACTGAGTTCATTGAAACCATTTCCATAGCTCTTCTCAACAAGACAAAAAAGTTGTTATCTCAGAGCATACAATGCATTTACATTGAAAGTGTATTCATTTCCATTTTACTCACAAGTACTGACTGCAAACCTTATGGAAACATATCCACATAACTTACCACATGATTCTGAGTTGTTTGAAACCTGCATCATTGCTGTGCACATCAAGATAAAAAAGTGGCTTTCTCAGCACGTTGAATGCTTTCACATTAAAACCAGTGTACATTTCCATTTTACTCCTACCTACTGACTTCAAACTTTATGGAAACATGATAACTTAACTTCCCACATGATACTGAGTTCATTGAAACCATTTCCTGGACTCTGATCAACAAGACAAAAAAGATGTTATCTCAGAGCATACAATGCATTTACATTGAAAGTGTATTCATTTCCATTTTACTCACAAGTGCTGACTGCAAACCTTATGGAAAGATATCCACATAACTTCCTTCATGATTCTAAGTTGTATGAAACCTGCATCATTGCTCTGCAGATCAAGATAAAAAAGTTGATTTCTCAGTGCGTTGAATGCTTTGACATTAAAAGCAGTACACATTTCAACTTTACTCCAATCTACTGACTGCAAACTTTATGGAAACATCCTAACTTAACTTCCCACATGATTCTGAGTTCATTCAAACCTTTTCCATGATTCTGCTCAACAAGATAAAAAAGTTATTATCTCAGTGCATAGAATACATTTACATTGAAAGTGTAATCATTTCCACTTTACTCACAAGTACTGACTACAAACCTGATGGAAACATATCCACATAACTTCCCACATGATTCTGAGTTGTTTGAAACCTGCATCATTGCTGTACACAGCAAGATAAAGAGAGGATTTCTCAGTGCGTTGAATGCTTTGACATTAAAAGCAGTACACATTTCAACTTTACTCCAATCTACTGACTGCAAACTTCATGGATACATCCTAACATAACTTCCCACATGATACTGACTTCATTGAAAACTTTTCCATGAGTCTGCTCAAGAAGAAAAAAAAGGTGTTATCTCTGTGCATAGAAAGCATTTACATTGAAAGTGTATTCATTTCCATTTTACCCACAAGTACTGACTGGAAAACTTATGGAAACATATCCACATAACTTCCCACAAGATTCTGAGTTGTTAGAAAGCTGCATCATTGCTGTACACAGCAAGATAAAAAAGAGGACTTCTCGGTGCGTTGAATGTTTTGATATGAAAAGCAGTATACATTTCAATTTTACTCCAACCTACTGACTTCAAACTTTATGGAAACATCCTCACTTAACTTCCCACATGATACTGAGTTCATTGAAACCATTTCCTGGACTCTGCTCAACAAGGCAAAAAAGTTGTTATCTCAGAGCATACAATGCATTTACATTGAAAGTGTATTCATTTCCATTTTACTCACAAGTACTGACTGCAAAACTTATGGAAACTTATCCACATAACTACCCACATGATTCTGAGTTGTTAGAAACCTGCATCAGTGCTGTACACAGCAAGATAAAAAAGAGGATTTCTCAGTGCGTTGAATGCTTTGACATTAAAAGCAGTATACATTTCAATTTTACTCAAAACTACTGACTGCAAATTTTATGGAAACATCCAAACATAACTTCCCACATGATACTGACTTCATTGAAACCTTCTCCATGAGTCTGCTCAACAAGACAAAAAAGTTGTTATCTCAGAGCATACAATGCATTTGCATTGAAAGTGTATTCATTTCCATTTTACTCACAAGTACTGACTGCAAACCTTATGGAAACATATCCACATAACTTCCCACATGATTCCCAGTTGTTTGAAACCTGCATCATTGCTGTACACAGCAAGATAAAAAAGAGGACTTCTGAGTGCGTTGAATGCTTTGACATTAAAAGCAGTGTACATTTCAATTTTACTCCAACCTACTGACTTCAAACTTTATGGAAACATCCTCACTTAACTTCCCACATGATACTGAGTAAAATGAAACCATTTCCTGGACCCTGTTCAACAAGACAAAAAAGTTGTTATCTCAGAGCATACAATGCATTTACATTGAAAGTGTATTCATTTCCATTTTATTCACAAGTGCTGACTGCAAACCTTACGGAAACATATCCAGATAACTTCCTTCATGATTCTAAGTTGTATGAAACCTGCATCATTGCTCTGCACATCAAGATAAAAAAGTTGATTTCTCAGTGCGTTGAATGCTTTGACATTAAAAGCAGTATACATTTCAACTTTACTCCAATCTAGTGACTGCAAACTTTATGGAAACATCCTAACTTAACTTCCCACATGATTCTGAGTTCATTCAAACCTTTTCCATGATTCTCCTCAACAAGATAAAAAAGTTGTTATCTCAGAGCATCGAATGCATTTACATTGAAAGTGTAATCATTTCCATTTCACTCACAAGTACTGACTGCAAACCTGATGGAAACATATCCACATAACGTCCCACATGATTCTGAGTTGTTTGAAACCTGCATCATTGTTGTACACAGCAAGATAAAAAATAGGATTTCTCAGTGCGTTTAATGCTTTGACATTAAAAGCAGTATACATTTCAACTTTACTCCAATCTAGTGACTGCAAACTTTATGGAAACATCCTAACTTAACTTCCCACATGATTCTGAGTTCATTCAAACCTTTTCCATGATTCTCCTCAACAAGATAAAAAAGTTGTTATCTCAGAGCATAGAATGCATTTACATTGAAAGTGTAATCATTTCCATTTTACTCACAAGTACTGACTGCAAACCTGATGGAAACATATCCACATAACTTCCCACATGATTCTGAGTTGTTTGAAACCTGCATCATTGTTGTACACAGCAAGATAAAAAATAGGATTTCTCAGTGCGTTGAATGGTTTGACATTAAAAGCAGTATACATTTCAATTTTACTCCAAACTACTGACTGCAAACTTTATGGATACATCCTAACATAACTTCCCACATCATACTGACTTCATTGAAACCTTTTCCATGAGTCTGCTCAACAAGAAAAAAAAGGTGTTACCTCAGTGCATAGAAAGCATTTACATTGAAAGTGTAATCATTTCCATTTTACTCACAAGTACTGACTGCAAACCTGATGGAAACATATCCACATAACTTCCCACATGATACTGAGTTCATTCAAACATTTTCCATGATTCTGCTCAACAAGATAAAAATGTTGTTCTCAGTGCATGCAATGCATGTACATTGAAAGTGTATTCATTTCCATTTTCCTCAGAAGTACTAACTGCAAACCTTATGGAAACATATCCACAGAACTTCCTTCATGATTCTAAGTTGTATGAAACCTGCATTATTGCTCTGCACATCAAGAAAAAGAAGTTGGTTTCTCAGAGCGTTGAATGCTTTGACATTTAAAGCAGTATACATTTCAACTTTACTCCAATCTACTGACTGCAAACTTTATGGAAACATGATAACTTAACTTCCCACATGATACTGAGTTTTTTGAAACCATTTCCTTGACTCTGCTCAACAAGACAAAATAGTTGTTATCTCAGAGCATAGAATGCATTTACATTGAAAGTGTATTCATTTCCATTTTACTCACAAGTACTGACTGCAAAACTTATGGAAACATATCCACATAACTTCCCACAAGATTCTGAGTTGTTAGAAACCTGCATCATTGCTGTACACAGCAAGATAAAAAAGAGGACTTCTCGGTGCGTTGAATGTTTTGATATGAAAAGCCGTATACATTTCAATTTTACTCCAACCTACTGACTTCAAACTTTATGGAAACATCCTCACTTAACTTCCCACATGATACTGAGTTCATTGAAACCTTCTCCATGAGTCTGCTCAACAAGACAAAAAAGTTGTTATCTCAGAGCATACAATGCATTTGCATTGAAAGTGTATTCATTTCCATTTTGCTCACAAGTACTGACTGCAAACCTTATGGAAACATATCCACATAACTTCACACATGATTCCCAGTTGTTTGAAACCTGCATCATTGCTGTACACAGCAAGATAAAAAAGAGGACTTCTGAGTGCGTTGAATGCTTTGACATTAAAAGCAGTGTACATTTCAATTTTACTCCAACCTACTGACTTCAAACTTTATGGAAACATCCTCACTTAACTTCCCACATGATACTGAGTAAAATGAAACCATTTCCTGGACCCTGTTCAACAAGACAAAAAAGTTGTTATCTCAGAGCATACAATGCATTTACATTGAAAGTGTATTCATTTCCATTTTATTCACAAGTGCTGACTGCAAACCTTATGGAAACATATCCAGATAACTTCCTTCATGATTCTAAGTTGTATGAAACCTGCATCATTGCGCTGCACATCAAGATAAAAAAGTTGATTTCTCAGTGCGTTGAATGCTTTGACATTAAAAGCAGTATACATTTCAACTTTACTCCAATCTAGTGACTGCAAACTTTATGGAAACATCCTAACTTAACTTCCCACATGATTCTGAGTTCATTCAAACCTTTTCCATGATTCTCCTCAACAAGATAAAAAAGTTGTTATCTCAGAGCATAGAATGCATTTACATTGAAAGTGTAATCATTTCCATTTTACTCACAAGTACTGACTGCAAACCTGATGGAAACATATCCACATAACTTCCCACATGATTCTGAGTTGTTTGAAACCTGCATCATTGCTGTACACAGCAAGATAAAAAGAGGATTTCTCAGTGCGTTGAATGCTTTGACATTAAAAGCAGTACACATTTCAACTTTACTCCAATCTACTGACTGCAAACTTCATGGATACATCCTAACATAACTTCCCACATGATACTGACTTCATTGAAAACTTTTCCATGAGTCTGCTCAAGAAGAAAAAAAAGGTGTTATCTCTGTGCATAGAAAGCATTTACATTGAAAGTGTATTCATTTCCATTTTACCCACAAGTACTGACTGGAAAACTTATGGAAACATATCCACATAACTTCCCACAAGATTCTGAGTTGTTAGAAACCTGCATCATTGCTGTACACAGCAAGATAAAAAAGAGGACTTCTCGGTGCGTTGAATGTTTTGATATGAAAAGCAGTATACATTTCAATTTTACTCCAACCTACTGACTTCAAACTTTATGGAAACATCCTCACTTAACTTCCCACATGATACTGAGTTCATTGAAACCATTTCCTGGACTCTGCTCAACAAGGCAAAAAAGTTGTTATCTCAGAGCATACAATGCATTTACATTGAAAGTGTATTCATTTCCATTTTACTCACAAGTACTGACTGCAAAACTTATGGAAACTTATCCACATAACTACCCACATGATTCTGAGTTGTTAGAAACCTGCATCAGTGCTGTACACAGCAAGATAAAAAAGAGGATTTCTCAGTGCGTTGAATGCTTTGACATTAAAAGCAGTATACATTTCAATTTTACTCAAAACTACTGACTGCAAATTTTATGGAAACATCCAAACATAACTTCCCACATGATACTGACTTCATTGAAACCTTCTCCATGAGTCTGCTCAACAAGACAAAAAAGTTGTTATCTCAGAGCATACAATGCATTTGCATTGAAAGTGTATTCATTTCCATTTTACTCACAAGTACTGACTGCAAACCTTATGGAAACATATCCACATAACTTCCCACATGATTCCCAGTTGTTTGAAACCTGCATCATTGCTGTACACAGCAAGATAAAAAAGAGGACTTCTGAGTGCGTTGAATGCTTTGACATTAAAAGCAGTGTACATTTCAATTTTACTCCAACCTACTGACTTCAAACTTTATGGAAACATCCTCACTTAACTTCCCACATGATACTGAGTAAAATGAAACCATTTCCTGGACCCTGTTCAACAAGACAAAAAAGTTGTTATCTCAGAGCATACAATGCATTTACATTGAAAGTGTATTCATTTCCATTTTATTCACAAGTGCTGACTGCAAACCTTACGGAAACATATCCAGATAACTTCCTTCATGATTCTAAGTTGTATGAATCCTGCATCATTGCTCTGCACATCAAGATAAAAAAGTTGATTTCTCAGTGCGTTGAATGCTTTGACATTAAAAGCAGTATACATTTCAACTTTACTCCAATCTAGTGACTGCAAACTTTATGGAAACATCCTAACTTAACTTCCCACATGATTCTGAGTTCATTCAAACCTTTTCCATGATTCTCCTCAACAAGATAAAAAAGTTGTTATCTCAGAGCATCGAATGCATTTACATTGAAAGTGTAATCATTTCCATTTCACTCACAAGTACTGACTGCAAACCTGATGGAAACATATCCACATAACTTCCCACATGATTCTGAGTTGTTTGAAACCTGCATCATTGTTGTACACAGCAAGATAAAAAATAGGATTTCTCAGTGCGTTTAATGCTTTGACATTAAAAGCAGTATACATTTCAACTTTACTCCAATCTAGTGACTGCAAACTTTATGGAAACATCCTAACTTAACTTCCCACATGATTCTGAGTTCATTCAAACCTTTTCCATGATTCTCCTCAACAAGATAAAAAAGTTGTTATCTCAGAGCATAGAATGCATTTACATTGAAAGTGTAATCATTTCCATTTTACTCACAAGTACTGACTGCAAACCTGATGGAAACATATCCACATAACTTCCCACATGATTCTGAGTTGTTTGAAACCTGCATCATTGTTGTACACAGCAAGATAAAAAATAGGATTTCTCAGTGCGTTGAATGGTTTGACATTAAAAGCAGTATACATTTCAATTTTACTCCAAACTACTGACTGCAAACTTTATGGATACATCCTAACATAACTTCCCACATGATACTGACTTCATTGAAACCTTTTCCATGAGTCTGCTCAACAAGAAAAAAAAGGTGTTACCTCAGTGCATAGAAAGCATTTACATTGAAAGTGTAATCATTTCCATTTTACTCACAAGTACTGACTGCAAACCTGATGGAAACATATCCACATAACTTCCCACATGATACTGAGTTCATTCAAACATTTTCCATGATTCTGCTCAACAAGATAAAAATGTTGTTCTCAGTGCATGCAATGCATGTACATTGAAAGTGTATTCATTTCCATTTTCCTCAGAAGTACTAACTGCAAACCTTATGGAAACATATCCACAGAACTTCCTTCATGATTCTAAGTTGTATGAAACCTGCATTATTGCTCTGCACATCAAGAAAAAGAAGTTGGTTTCTCAGAGCGTTGAATGCTTTGACATTTAAAGCAGTATACATTTCAACTTTACTCCAATCTACTGACTGCAAACTTTATGGAAACATGATAACTTAACTTCCCACATGATACTGAGTTTTTTGAAACCATTTCCTTGACTCTGCTCAACAAGACAAAATAGTTGTTATCTCAGAGCATAGAATGCATTTACATTGAAAGTGTATTCATTTCCATTTTACTCACAAGTACTGACTGCAAAACTTATGGAAACATATCCACATAACTACCTACATGATTCTGAGTTGTTAGAAACCTGCATCAGTGCTGTACACAGCAAGATAAAAAAGAGGATTTCTCAGTGCGTTGAATGGTTTGACATTAAAAGCAGTATACATTTCAATTTTACTCCAAACGACTGACTGCAAACTTTATGGAAACATCCAAACATAACTTCCCACATGATACTGACTTCATTGAAACCTTCTCCATGAGTCTGCTCAACAAGACAAAAAAGTTGTTATCTCAGAGCATAGAATGCATTTGCATTGAAAGAGTATTCATTTCCATTTTACTCACAAGTACTGACTGCAAACCTTATGGAAACATATCCACATAACTTCCTTCATGATTCTAAGTTGTATGAAACCTGCATCATTGCTCTGCACATCAAGATAACAAAGTTGATTTCTCAGTGCGTTGAATGCTTTGACATTAAAAGCAGTATACATTTCAACTTTACTCCAATACTGACTGCAAACTTTATGGAAACATCCTAAAATAACTTCCCACATGATACTGACTTCATTGAAACCTTTTCCATGAGTCTCCTCAACAAGATAAAAAAGTTGTTATCTCAGTGCATAGAAAGCATTTACATTGAAAGTGTATTCATTTCCATTTTACTCACAAGTACTGATTGCAAACCTTATGGAAACATATCCACATAACTTCCCAGATGATTCTGAGTTGTTTGAAACCTGCATCATTGCTGTGCACATCAAGATAAAAAAGTGGCTTTCTCAGCACGTTGAATGCTTTCACATTAAAACCAGTATACATTTCAATTTTACACCTACCTACTGACTTCAAACTTTATGGAAACATGATAACTTAACTTCCCACATGATACTGAGTTCATTGAAACCATTTCCTTGACTCTGCTCAACAAGACAAAATAGTTGTTATCTCAGAGCATACAATGCATTTACATTGAAAGTGTATTCATTTCCATTTTACTCACAAGTACTGACTGCAAAACTTATGGAAACATATCCACATAACTTCCCACATGATTCCCAGTTGTTTGAAACCTGCATCATTGCTGTACACCGCAAGATAAAAAAGAGGACTTCTCAGAGCGTTGAATGCTTTCACATTAAAAGCAGTATACATTTCAATTTTACTCCAACCTACTGACTTCAAACTTTATGGAAACATCCTCACTTAACTTCCCACATGATACTGAGTTCATTCAAACCATTTCCTGGACTCTGCTCAACAAGACAATAAAGTTGTTATCTCAGTGCATACAATGTATTTACATTGAAAGTGTATTCATTTCCATTTTACTCAGAAGTACTTACTGCAAACCTTATGGAAACATATCCACAGAACTTTCTTCATGATTCTAAGTTGTATGAAACCTGCATTATTGCTGTGCACATCAAGATAAAAAAGTTGTTTTCTCAGAGCGTTGAATGCTTTGACATTTAAAGCAGTATACATTTCAACTTTACTCCAATCTACTGACTGCAAACTTTATGGAAACAACCTAACTTCACTTCCCACATGATACTGAGTTCATTGAAACCATTTCCATAGCTCTTCTCAACAAGACAAAAAAGTTGTTATCTCAGAGCATACAATGCATTTACATTGAAAGTGTATTCATTTCCATTTTACTCACAAGTACTGACTGCAAACCTTATGGAAACATATCCACATAACTTACCACATGATTCTGAGTTGTTTGAAACCTGCATCATTGCTGTGCACATCAAGATAAAAAAGTGGCTTTCTCAGCACGTTGAATGCTTTCACATTAAAACCAGTGTACATTTCCATTTTACTCCTACCTACTGACTTCAAACTTTATGGAAACATGATAACTTAACTTCCCACATGATACTGAGTTCATTGAAACCATTTCCTGGACTCTGATCAACAAGACAAAAAAGATGTTATCTCAGAGCATACAATGCATTTACATTGAAAGTGTATTCATTTCCATTTTACTCACAAGTGCTGACTGCAAACCTTATGGAAAGATATCCACATAACTTCCTTCATGATTCTAAGTTGTATGAAACCTGCATCATTGCTCTGCAGATCAAGATAAAAAAGTTGATTTCTCAGTGCGTTGAATGCTTTGACATTAAAAGCAGTACACATTTCAACTTTACTCCAATCTACTGACTGCAAACTTTATGGAAACATCCTAACTTAACTTCCCACATGATTCTGAGTTCATTCAAACCTTTTCCATGATTCTGCTCAACAAGATAAAAAAGTTATTATCTCAGTGCATAGAATACATTTACATTGAAAGTGTAATCATTTCCACTTTACTCACAAGTACTGACTACAGACCTGATGGAAACATATCCACATAACTTCCCACATGATTCTGAGTTGTTTGAAACCTGCATCATTGCTGTACACAGCAAGATAAAAAGAGGATTTCTCAGTGCGTTGAATGCTTTGACATTAAAAGCAGTACACATTTCAACTTTACTCCAATCTACTGACTGCAAACTTCATGGATACATCCTAACATAACTTCCCACATGATACTGACTTCATTGAAAACTTTTCCATGAGTCTGCTCAAGAAGAAAAAAAAGGTGTTATCTCTGTGCATAGAAAGCATTTACATTGAAAGTGTATTCATTTCCATTTTACCCACAAGTACTGACTGGAAAACTTATGGAAACATATCCACATAACTTCCCACAAGATTCTGAGTTGTTAGAAACCTGCATCATTGCTGTACACAGCAAGATAAAAAAGAGGACTTCTCGGTGCGTTGAATGTTTTGATATGAAAAGCAGTATACATTTCAATTTTACTCCAACCTACTGACTTCAAACTTTATGGAAACATCCTCACTTAACTTCCCACATGATACTGAGTTCATTGAAACCATTTCCTGGACTCTGCTCAACAAGGCAAAAAAGTTGTTATCTCAGAGCATACAATGCATTTACATTGAAAGTGTATTCATTTCCATTTTACTCACAAGTACTGACTGCAAAACTTATGGAAACTTATCCACATAACTACCCACATGATTCTGAGTTGTTAGAAACCTGCATCAGTGCTGTACACAGCAAGATAAAAAAGAGGATTTCTCAGTGCGTTGAATGCTTTGACATTAAAAGCAGTATACATTTCAATTTTACTCAAAACTACTGACTGCAAATTTTATGGAAACATCCAAACATAACTTCCCACATGATACTGACTTCATTGAAACCTTCTCCATGAGTCTGCTCAACAAGACAAAAAAGTTGTTATCTCAGAGCATACAATGCATTTGCATTGAAAGTGTATTCATTTCCATTTTACTCACAAGTACTGACTGCAAACCTTATGGAAACATATCCACATAACTTCCCACATGATTCCCAGTTGTTTGAAACCTGCATCATTGCTGTACACAGCAAGATAAAAAAGAGGACTTCTGAGTGCGTTGAATGCTTTGACATTAAAAGCAGTGTACATTTCAATTTTACTCCAACCTACTGACTTCAAACTTTATGGAAACATCCTCACTTAACTTCCCACATGATACTGAGTAAAATGAAACCATTTCCTGGACCCTGTTCAACAAGACAAAAAAGTTGTTATCTCAGAGCATACAATGCATTTACATTGAAAGTGTATTCATTTCCATTTTATTCACAAGTGCTGACTGCAAACCTTACGGAAACATATCCAGATAACTTCCTTCATGATTCTAAGTTGTATGAAACCTGCATCATTGCTCTGCACATCAAGATAAAAAAGTTGATTTCTCAGTGCGTTGAATGCTTTGACATTAAAAGCAGTATACATTTCAACTTTACTCCAATCTAGTGACTGCAAACTTTATGGAAACATCCTAACTTAACTTCCCACATGATTCTGAGTTCATTCAAACCTTTTCCATGAGTCTCCTCAACAAGATAAAAAAGTTGTTATCTCAGTGCATAGAAAGCATTTACATTGAAAGTGTATTCATTTCCATTTTACTCACAAGTACTGATTGCAAACCTTATGGAAACATATCCACATAACTTCCCAGATGATTCTGAGTTGTTTGAAACCTGCATCATTGCTGTGCACATCAAGATAAAAAAGTGGCTTTCTCAGCACGTTGAATGCTTTCACATTAAAACCAGTATACATTTCAATTTTACACCTACCTACTGACTTCAAACTTTATGGAAACATGATAACTTAACTTCCCACATGATACTGAGTTCATTGAAACCATTTCCTTGACTCTGCTCAACAAGACAAAATAGTTGTTATCTCAGAGCATACAATGCATTTACATTGAAAGTGTATTCATTTCCATTTTACTCACAAGTACTGACTGCAAAACTTATGGAAACATATCCACATAACTTCCCACATGATTCCCAGTTGTTTGAAACCTGCATCATTGCTGTACACCGCAAGATAAAAAAGAGGACTTCTCAGAGCGTTGAATGCTTTCACATTAAAAGCAGTATACATTTCAATTTTACTCCAACCTACTGACTTCAAACTTTATGGAAACATCCTCACTTAACTTCCCACATGATACTGAGTTCATTCAAACCATTTCCTGGACTCTGCTCAACAAGACAATAAAGTTGTTATCTCAGTGCATACAATGTATTTACATTGAAAGTGTATTCATTTCCATTTTACTCAGAAGTACTTACTGCAAACCTTATGGAAACATATCCACAGAACTTTCTTCATGATTCTAAGTTGTATGAAACCTGCATTATTGCTGTGCACATCAAGATAAAAAAGTTGTTTTCTCAGAGCGTTGAATGCTTTGACATTTAAAGCAGTATACATTTCAACTTTACTCCAATCTACTGACTGCAAACTTTATGGAAACAACCTAACTTCACTTCCCACATGATACTGAGTTCATTGAAACCATTTCCATAGCTCTTCTCAACAAGACAAAAAAGTTGTTATCTCAGAGCATACAATGCATTTACATTGAAAGTGTATTCATTTCCATTTTACTCACAAGTACTGACTGCAAACCTTATGGAAACATATCCACATAACTTACCACATGATTCTGAGTTGTTTGAAACCTGCATCATTGCTGTGCACATCAAGATAAAAAAGTGGCTTTCTCAGCACGTTGAATGCTTTCACATTAAAACCAGTGTACATTTCCATTTTACTCCTACCTACTGACTTCAAACTTTATGGAAACATGATAACTTAACTTCCCACATGATACTGAGTTCATTGAAACCATTTCCTGGACTCTGATCAACAAGACAAAAAAGATGTTATCTCAGAGCATACAATGCATTTACATTGAAAGTGTATTCATTTCCATTTTACTCACAAGTGCTGACTGCAAACCTTATGGAAAGATATCCACATAACTTCCTTCATGATTCTAAGTTGTATGAAACCTGCATCATTGCTCTGCAGATCAAGATAAAAAAGTTGATTTCTCAGTGCGTTGAATGCTTTGACATTAAAAGCAGTACACATTTCAACTTTACTCCAATCTACTGACTGCAAACTTTATGGAAACATCCTAACTTAACTTCCCACATGATTCTGAGTTCATTCAAACCTTTTCCATGATTCTGCTCAACAAGATAAAAAAGTTATTATCTCAGTGCATAGAATACATTTACATTGAAAGTGTAATCATTTCCACTTTACTCACAAGTACTGACTACAGACCTGATGGAAACATATCCACATAACTTCCCACATGATTCTGAGTTGTTTGAAACCTGCATCATTGCTGTACACAGCAAGATAAAAAGAGGATTTCTCAGTGCGTTGAATGCTTTGACATTAAAAGCAGTACACATTTCAACTTTACTCCAATCTACTGACTGCAAACTTCATGGATACATCCTAACATAACTTCCCACATGATACTGACTTCATTGAAAACTTTTCCATGAGTCTGCTCAAGAAGAAAAAAAAGGTGTTATCTCTGTGCATAGAAAGCATTTACATTGAAAGTGTATTCATTTCCATTTTACCCACAAGTACTGACTGGAAAACTTATGGAAACATATCCACATAACTTCCCACAAGATTCTGAGTTGTTAGAAACCTGCATCATTGCTGTACACAGCAAGATAAAAAAGAGGACTTCTCGGTGCGTTGAATGTTTTGATATGAAAAGCAGTATACATTTCAATTTTACTCCAACCTACTGACTTCAAACTTTATGGAAACATCCTCACTTAACTTCCCACATGATACTGAGTTCATTGAAACCATTTCCTGGACTCTGCTCAACAAGGCAAAAAAGTTGTTATCTCAGAGCATACAATGCATTTACATTGAAAGTGTATTCATTTCCATTTTACTCACAAGTACTGACTGCAAAACTTATGGAAACTTATCCACATAACTACCCACATGATTCTGAGTTGTTAGAAACCTGCATCAGTGCTGTACACAGCAAGATAAAAAAGAGGATTTCTCAGTGCGTTGAATGCTTTGACATTAAAAGCAGTATACATTTCAATTTTACTCAAAACTACTGACTGCAAATTTTATGGAAACATCCAAACATAACTTCCCACATGATACTGACTTCATTGAAACCTTCTCCATGAGTCTGCTCAACAAGACAAAAAAGTTGTTATCTCAGAGCATACAATGCATTTGCATTGAAAGTGTATTCATTTCCATTTTACTCACAAGTACTGACTGCAAACCTTATGGAAACATATCCACATAACTTCCCACATGATTCCCAGTTGTTTGAAACCTGCATCATTGCTGTACACAGCAAGATAAAAAAGAGGACTTCTGAGTGCGTTGAATGCTTTGACATTAAAAGCAGTGTACATTTCAATTTTACTCCAACCTACTGACTTCAAACTTTATGGAAACATCCTCACTTAACTTCCCACATGATACTGAGTAAAATGAAACCATTTCCTGGACCCTGTTCAACAAGACAAAAAAGTTGTTATCTCAGAGCATACAATGCATTTACATTGAAAGTGTATTCATTTCCATTTTATTCACAAGTGCTGACTGCAAACCTTACGGAAACATATCCAGATAACTTCCTTCATGATTCTAAGTTGTATGAAACCTGCATCATTGCTCTGCACATCAAGATAAAAAAGTTGATTTCTCAGTGCGTTGAATGCTTTGACATTAAAAGCAGTATACATTTCAACTTTACTCCAATCTAGTGACTGCAAACTTTATGGAAACATCCTAACTTAACTTCCCACATGATTCTGAGTTCATTCAAACCTTTTCCATGATTCTCCTCAACAAGATAAAAAAGTTGTTATCTCAGAGCATCGAATGCATTTACATTGAAAGTGTAATCATTTCCATTTCACTCACAAGTACTGACTGCAAACCTGATGGAAACATATCCACATAACGTCCCACATGATTCTGAGTTGTTTGAAACCTGCATCATTGTTGTACACAGCAAGATAAAAAATAGGATTTCTCAGTGCGTTTAATGCTTTGACATTAAAAGCAGTATACATTTCAACTTTACTCCAATCTAGTGACTGCAAACTTTATGGAAACATCCTAACTTAACTTCCCACATGATTCTGAGTTCATTCAAACCTTTTCCATGATTCTCCTCAACAAGATAAAAAAGTTGTTATCTCAGAGCATAGAATGCATTTACATTGAAAGTGTAATCATTTCCATTTTACTCACAAGTACTGACTGCAAACCTGATGGAAACATATCCACATAACTTCCCACATGATTCTGAGTTGTTTGAAACCTGCATCATTGTTGTACACAGCAAGATAAAAAATAGGATTTCTCAGTGCGTTGAATGGTTTGACATTAAAAGCAGTATACATTTCAATTTTACTCCAAACTACTGACTGCAAACTTTATGGATACATCCTAACATAACTTCCCACATGATACTGACTTCATTGAAACCTTTTCCATGAGTCTGCTCAACAAGAAAAAAAAGGTGTTACCTCAGTGCATAGAAAGCATTTACATTGAAAGTGTAATCATTTCCATTTTACTCACAAGTACTGACTGCAAACCTGATGGAAACATATCCACATAACTTCCCACATGATACTGAGTTCATTCAAACATTTTCCATGATTCTGCTCAACAAGATAAAAATGTTGTTCTCAGTGCATGCAATGCATGTACATTGAAAGTGTATTCATTTCCATTTTCCTCAGAAGTACTAACTGCAAACCTTATGGAAACATATCCACAGAACTTCCTTCATGATTCTAAGTTGTATGAAACCTGCATTATTGCTCTGCACATCAAGAAAAAGAAGTTGGTTTCTCAGAGCGTTGAATGCTTTGACATTTAAAGCAGTATACATTTCAACTTTACTCCAATCTACTGACTGCAAACTTTATGGAAACATGATAACTTAACTTCCCACATGATACTGAGTTTTTTGAAACCATTTCCTTGACTCTGCTCAACAAGACAAAATAGTTGTTATCTCAGAGCATAGAATGCATTTACATTGAAAGTGTATTCATTTCCATTTTACTCACAAGTACTGACTGCAAAACTTATGGAAACATATCCACATAACTTCCCACAAGATTCTGAGTTGTTAGAAACCTGCATCATTGCTGTACACAGCAAGATAAAAAAGAGGACTTCTCGGTGCGTTGAATGTTTTGATATGAAAAGCAGTATACATTTCAATTTTACTCCAACCTACTGACTTCAAACTTTATGGAAACATCCTCACTTAACTTCCCACATGATACTGAGTTCATTGAAACCTTCTCCATGAGTCTGCTCAACAAGACAAAAAAGTTGTTATCTCAGAGCATACAATGCATTTGCATTGAAAGTGTATTCATTTCCATTTGCTCACAAGTACTGACTGCAAACCTTATGGAAACATATCCACATAACTTCCCACAAGATTCTGAGTTGTTAGAAACCTGCATCATTGCTGTACACAGCAAGATAAAAAAGAGGACTTCTCGGTGCGTTGAATGTTTTGATATGAAAAGCAGTATACATTTCAATTTTACTCCAACCTACTGACTTCAAACTTTATGGAAACATCCTCACTTAACTTCCCACATGATACTGAGTTCATTGAAACCATTTCCTGGACTCTGCTCAACAAGGCAAAAAAGTTGTTATCTCAGAGCATACAATGCATTTACATTGAAAGTGTATTCATTTCCATTTTACTCACAAGTACTGACTGCAAAACTTATGGAAACTTATCCACATAACTACCCACATGATTCTGAGTTGTTAGAAACCTGCATCAGTGCTGTACACAGCAAGATAAAAAAGAGGATTTCTCAGTGCGTTGAATGCTTTGACATTAAAAGCAGTATACATTTCAATTTTACTCAAAACTACTGACTGCAAATTTTATGGAAACATCCAAACATAACTTCCCACATGATACTGACTTCATTGAAACCTTCTCCATGAGTCTGCTCAACAAGACAAAAAAGTTGTTATCTCAGAGCATACAATGCATTTGCATTGAAAGTGTATTCATTTCCATTTTACTCACAAGTACTGACTGCAAACCTTATGGAAACATATCCACATAACTTCCCACATGATTCCCAGTTGTTTGAAACCTGCATCATTGCTGTACACAGCAAGATAAAAAACAGGACTTCTGAGTGCGTTGAATGCTTTGACATTAAAAGCAGTGTACATTTCAATTTTACTCCAACCTACTGACTTCAAACTTTATGGAAACATCCTCACTTAACTTCCCACATGATACTGAGTAAAATGAAACCATTTCCTGGACCCTGTTCAACAAGACAAAAAAGTTGTTATCTCAGAGCATACAATGCATTTACATTGAAAGTGTATTCATTTCCATTTTATTCACAAGTGCTGACTGCAAACCTTACGGAAACATATCCAGATAACTTCCTTCATGATTCTAAGTTGTATGAAACCTGCATCATTGCTCTGCACATCAAGATAAAAAAGTTGATTTCTCAGTGCGTTGAATGCTTTGACATTAAAAGCAGTATACATTTCAACTTTACTCCAATCTAGTGACTGCAAACTTTATGGAAACATCCTAACTTAACTTCCCACATGATTCTGAGTTCATTCAAACCTTTTCCATGATTCTCCTCAACAAGATAAAAAAGTTGTTATCTCAGAGCATCGAATGCATTTACATTGAAAGTGTAATCATTTCCATTTCACTCACAAGTACTGACTGCAAACCTGATGGAAACATATCCACATAACGTCCCACATGATTCTGAGTTGTTTGAAACCTGCATCATTGTTGTACACAGCAAGATAAAAAATAGGATTTCTCAGTGCGTTTAATGCTTTGACATTAAAAGCAGTATACATTTCAACTTTACTCCAATCTAGTGACTGCAAACTTTATGGAAACATCCTAACTTAACTTCCCACATGATTCTGAGTTCATTCAAACCTTTTCCATGATTCTCCTCAACAAGATAAAAAAGTTGTTATCTCAGAGCATAGAATGCATTTACATTGAAAGTGTAATCATTTCCATTTTACTCACAAGTACTGACTGCAAACCTGATGGAAACATATCCACATAACTTCCCACATGATTCTGAGTTGTTTGAAACCTGCATCATTGTTGTACACAGCAAGATAAAAAATAGGATTTCTCAGTGCGTTGAATGGTTTGACATTAAAAGCAGTATACATTTCAATTTTACTCCAAACTACTGACTGCAAACTTTATGGATACATCCTAACATAACTTCCCACATGATACTGACTTCATTGAAACCTTTTCCATGAGTCTGCTCAACAAGAAAAAAAAGGTGTTACCTCAGTGCATAGAAAGCATTTACATTGAAAGTGTAATCATTTCCATTTTACTCACAAGTACTGACTGCAAACCTGATGGAAACATATCCACATAACTTCCCACATGATACTGAGTTCATTCAAACATTTTCCATGATTCTGCTCAACAAGATAAAAATGTTGTTCTCAGTGCATGCAATGCATGTACATTGAAAGTGTATTCATTTCCATTTTCCTCAGAAGTACTAACTGCAAACCTTATGGAAACATATCCACAGAACTTCCTTCATGATTCTAAGTTGTATGAAACCTGCATTATTGCTCTGCACATCAAGAAAAAGAAGTTGGTTTCTCAGAGCGTTGAATGCTTTGACATTTAAAGCAGTATACATTTCAACTTTACTCCAATCTACTGACTGCAAACTTTATGGAAACATGATAACTTAACTTCCCACATGATACTGAGTTTTTTGAAACCATTTCCTTGACTCTGCTCAACAAGACAAAATAGTTGTTATCTCAGAGCATAGAATGCATTTACATTGAAAGTGTATTCATTTCCATTTTACTCACAAGTACTGACTGCAAAACTTATGGAAACATATCCACATAACTTCCCACAAGATTCTGAGTTGTTAGAAACCTGCATCATTGCTGTACACAGCAAGATAAAAAAGAGGACTTCTCGGTGCGTTGAATGTTTTGATATGAAAAGCAGTATACATTTCAATTTTACTCCAACCTACTGACTTCAAACTTTATGGAAACATCCTCACTTAACTTCCCACATGATACTGAGTTCATTGAAACCTTCTCCATGAGTCTGCTCAACAAGACAAAAAAGTTGTTATCTCAGAGCATACAATGCATTTGCATTGAAAGTGTATTCATTTCCATTTTGCTCACAAGTACTGACTGCAAACCTTATGGAAACATATCCACATAACTTCACACATGATTCCCAGTTGTTTGAAACCTGCATCATTGCTGTACACAGCAAGATAAAAAAGAGGACTTCTCAGTGCGTTGAATGCTTTGACATTAAAAGCAGTGTACATTTCAATTTTACTCCAACCTACTGACTTCAAACTTTATGGAAACATCCTCACTTAACTTCCCACATGATACTGAGTAAAATGAAACCATTTCCTGGACCCTGTTCAACAAGACAAAAAAGTTGTTATCTCAGAGCATACAATGCATTTACATTGAAAGTGTATTCATTTCCATTTTATTCACAAGTGCTGACTGCAAACCTTATGGAAACATATCCAGATAACTTCCTTCATGATTCTAAGTTGTATGAAACCTGCATCATTGCGCTGCAGATCAAGATAAAAAAGTTGATTTCTCAGTGCGTTGAATGCTTTGACATTAAAAGCAGTATACATTTCAACTTTACTCCAATCTAGTGACTGCAAACTTTATGGAAACATCCTAACTTAACTTCCCACATGATTCTGAGTTCATTCAAACCTTTTCCATGATTCTCCTCAACAAGATAAAAAAGTTGTTATCTCAGAGCATAGAATGCATTTACATTGAAAGTGTAATCATTTCCATTTTACTCACAAGTACTGACTGCAAACCTGATGGAAACATATCCACATAACTTCCCACATGATTCTGAGTTGTTTGAAACCTGCATCATTGCTGTACACAGCAAGATAAAAAAGAGGATTTCTCAGTGCGTTGAATGGTTTGACATTAAAAGCAGTATACATTTCAATTTTACTCCAAACTACTGACTGCAAACTTTATGAAAACATCCAAACATAACTTCCCACATGATACTGAGTTCATTGAAACCTTTTCCATGAGTCTGCTCAACAAGATAAAAAAGGTGTTATCTCAGTGCATAGAAAGCATTTACATTGAAAGTGTATTCATTTCCATTTTACTCACAAGTACTGACTGCAAACCTTATGGAAACATATCCAGATAACTTCCCACATGATTCTGAGTTGTTTGAAACCTGCATCATTGCTGTGCACATCAAGATAAAAAAGTGGCTTTCTCAGCACGTTGAATGCTTTCACATTAAAAGCAGTATACATTTCAATTTTACTCCTACCTACTGACTTCAAACTTTATGGAAACATGATAACTTAACTTCCCACATGATACTGAGTTCATTGAAACCATTTCCTTGACTCTGCTCAACAAGACAAAATAGTTGCTATCTCAGAGCATACAGTGCATTTACATTGAAAGTGTATTCATTTCCATTTTACTCACAAGTACTGACTGCAAAACTTATGGAAACATATCCACATAACTTCCCACATGATTCTGAGTTGTTTGAAACCTGCATCATTGCTGTACACAGCAAGATAAAAAAGAGGATTTCTCAGGGCGTTGAATGCCTCTACATTAAAAGCAGTATACATTTCAATATTTCTCCAACCTACTGATTTCAAACTTTATGGAAACATTCTCACTTAACTTCCCACATGATACTGAGTTCACTCAAACCTTTTCCATGATTCTGCTCAACAAGATAAAAATGTTGTTCTCAGTGCATGCAATGTATGTACATTGAAAGTGTATTCATTTCCATTTTCCTCAGAAGTCCTAACTGCAAACCTTATGGAAACATATCCCCAGAACTTCCTTCATGATTCTAAGTTGTATGAAACCTGCATTATTGCTCTGCACATCAAGATAAAAAAGTTGGTTTCTCAGAGCATACAATGCTTTTACATTGAAAGTGTATTCATTTCCATTTTACTCACAAGTACTGACTGCAAACCTTATGGAAACATATCCACATAACTTCCCACATGATTCTGAGTTGTTTGAAACCTGCATCATTGCTGTGCACATCAAGATAAAAAAAGTGGCTTTCACAGCACGTTGAATGCTTTCACATTAAAAGCAGTATACATTTCAATTTTACTCCTACCTACTGACTTCAAACTTTATGGAAACATCCTCACTTAACTTCCCACATGATACTGAGTTCATTGAAACCATTTCCTGGACTCTGCTAAACAAGGCAAAAAATTTGTTACCTCAGAGCATTCAATGCATTTACATTGAAATTGTATTCATTTCCATTTTACTCACAAGTACTGACTGCAAAACTTATGGAAACTTATCCACATAACAACCCACATGATTCTGAGTTGTTAGAAACCTGCATCAGTGCTGTACACAGCAAGATAAAAAAGAGGATTTCTCAGTGCGTTGAATGCTTTGACATTAAAAGCAGTATACATTTCAATTTTACTCCAAACTACTGACTGCAAACATTATGGAAACATCCAAACATAACTCCCCACATGATACTGACCTCATTGAAATCTTCTCCATGAGTCTGCTCAACAAGACAAAAAAGTTGTTATCTCAGAGCATACAATGCATTTGCATTGAAAGTGTATTCCTTTCCATTTTACTCACAAGTACTGACTGCAAACCTTATGGAAACATATCCACATAACTTCCCACATGATTCTGAGTTGTTTGAAACCTGCATCATTGCTGTGCACATCAAGATAAAAAAGTGGCTATCTCAGCACGTTGAATGCTTTCACATTAAAAGCAGTATACATTTCAATTTTACTCCTACCTACTGACTTCAAACTTTATGGAAACATGATAACTTAACTTCCCACATGATACTGAGTTCATTGAAACCATTTCCTTGACTCTGCTCAACAAGACAAAATAGTTGTTATCTCAGAGCATACAATGCATTGACATTGAAAGTGTATTCATTTCCATTTTACTCACAAGTACTGACTGCAAAACTTATGGAAACATATCCACATAACTACCTACATGATTCTGAGTTGTTAGAAACCTGCATCAGTGCTGTACACAGCAAGATAAAAAAGAGGATTTCTCAGTGCGTTGAATGGTTTGACATTAAAAGCAGTATACATTTCAACTTTACTCCAATCTACTGACTGCAAACTTTATGGAAACATGATAACTTAACTTCCCACATGATACTGAGTTTTTTGAAACCATTTCCTTGACTCTGCTCAACAAGACAAAATAGTTGTTATCTCAGAGCATAGAATGCATTTACATTGAAAGTGTATTCATTTCCATTTTACTCACAAGTACTGACTGCAAAACTTATGGAAACATATCCACATAACTTCCCACAAGATTCTGAGTTGTTAGAAACCTGCATCATTGCTGTACACAGCAAGATAAAAAAGAGGACTTCTCGGTGCGTTGAATGTTTTGATATGAAAAGCAGTATACATTTCAATTTTACTCCAACCTACTGACTTCAAACTTTATGGAAACATCCTCACTTAACTTCCCACATGATACTGAGTAAAATGAAACCATTTCCTGGACCCTGTTCAACAAGACAAAAAAGTTGTTATCTCAGAGCATACAATGCATTTACATTGAAAGTGTATTCATTTCCATTTTATTCACAAGTGCTGACTGCAAACCTTATGGAAACATATCCAGATAACTTCCTTCATGATTCTAAGTTGTATGAAACCTGCATCATTGCTCTGCACATCAAGATAAAAAAGTTGATGTCTCAGTGCGTTGAATGCTTTGACATTAAAAGCAGTATACATTTCAACTTTACTCCAATCTAGTGACTGCAAACTTTATGGAAACATCCTAACTTAACTTCCCACATGATTCTGAGTTCATTCAAACCTTTTCCATGATTCTCCTCAACAAGATAAAAAAGTTGTTATCTCAGAGCATAGAATGCATTTACATTGAAAGTGTAATCATTTCCATTTTACTCACAAGTACTGACTGCAAACCTGATGGAAACATATCCACATAACTTCCCACATGATTCTGAGTTGTTTGAAACCTGCATCATTGCTGTACACAGCAAGATAAAAAAGAGGATTTCTCAGTGCGTTGAATGGTTTGACATTAAAAGCAGTATACATTTCAATTTTACTCCAAACTACTGACTGCAAACTTTATGAAAACATCCAAACATAACTTCCCACATGATACTGAGTTCATTGAAACCTTTTCCATGAGTCTGCTCAACAAGATAAAAAAGGTGTTATCTCAGTGCATAGAAAGCATTTACATTGAAAGTGTATTCATTTCCATTTTACTCACAAGTACTGACTGCAAACCTTATGGAAACATATCCAGATAACTTCCCACATGATTCTGAGTTGTTTGAAACCTGCATCATTGCTGTGCACATCAAGATAAAAAAGTGGCTTTCTCAGCACGTTGAATGCTTTCACATTAAAAGCAGTATACATTTCAATTTTACTCCTACCTACTGACTTCAAACCTTATGGAAACATGATAACTTAACTTCCCACATGATACTGAGTTCATTGAAACCATTTCCTTGACTCTGCTCAACAAGACAAAATAGTTGCTATCTCAGAGCATACAGTGCATTTACATTGAAAGTGTATTCATTTCCATTTTACTCACAAGTACTGACTGCAAAACTTATGGAAACATATCCACATAACTTCCCACATGATTCTGAGTTGTTTGAAACCTGCATCATTGCTGTACACAGCAAGATAAAAAAGAGGATTTCTCAGGGCGTTGAATGCCTCTACATTAAAAGCAGTGTACATTTCAATATTTCTCCAACCTACTGATTTCAAACTTTATGGAAACATTCTCACTTAACTTCCCACATGATACTGAGTTCACTCAAACCTTTTCCATGATTCTGCTCAACAAGATAAAAATGTTGTTCTCAGTGCATGCAATGTATGTACATTGAAAGTGTATTCATTTCCATTTTCCTCAGAAGTCCTAACTGCAAACCTTATGGAAACATATCCCCAGAACTTCCTTCATGATTCTAAGTTGTATGAAACCTGCATTATTGCTCTGCACATCAAGATAAAAAAGTTGTTACCTCAGAGCATTCAATGCATTTACATTGAAAGTGTATTCATTTCCATTTTACTCACAAGTACTGACTGCAAAACTTATGGAAACTTATCCACATAACAACCCACATGATTCTGAGTTGTTAGAAACCTGCATCAGTGCTGTACACAGCAAGATAAAAAAGAGGATTTCTCAGTGCGTTGAATGCTTTGACATTAAAAGCAGTATACATTTCAATTTTACTCCTACCTACTGACTTCAAACTTTATGGAAACATGATAACTTAACTTCCCACATGATACTGAGTTCATTGAAACCATTTCCTTGACTCTGCTCAACAAGACAAAATAGTTGTTATCTCAGAGCATACAATGCATTGACATTGAAAGTGTATTCATTTCCATTTTACTCACAAGTACTGACTGCAAAACTTATGGAAACATATCCACATAACTACCTACATGATTCTGAGTTGTTAGAAACCTGCATCAGTGCTGTACACAGCAAGATAAAAAAGAGGATTTCTCAGTGCGTTGAATGGTTTGACATTAAAAGCAGTATACATTTCAATTTTACTCCAAACGACTGACTGCAAACTTTATGGAAACATCCAAACATAACTTCCCACATGATACTGACTTCATTGAAACCTTCTCCATGAGTCTGCTCAACAAGACAAAAAAGTTGTTATCTCAGAGCATAGAATGCATTTGCATTGAAAGAGTATTCATTTCCATTTCACTCACAAGTACTGACTGCAAACCTTATGGAAACATATCCACATAACTTCCTTCATGATTCTAAGTTGTATGAAACCTGCATCATTGCTCTGCACATCAAGATAACAAAGTTGATTTCTCAGTGCGTTGAATGCTTTGACATTAAAAGCAGTATACATTTCA